>NW_004949099.1:24903393-24910310 GCF_000317375.1 Microtus ochrogaster | reverse complement strand
GGAGGATAACTATATGTTTTTCTTTGGGTTCACCTTCTTATTTAGCTTCTTTAGGATCACAAATTATAGACTCAATGTCCTTTATTTATGGATAAAAACAAATTATGAGTGAGTACATCCCATGTTCATCTTTTTGGGTCTGTTTATTTTTATTTTTTGTCTGGGCTTTATTTTTTTCATGCCTTCAGCCTCCTCTGATGGCATGAGCCAAATATTAAACTCTTAGGATACTTATTGTTTTGCAGCTCTGCTAGTGCATTAGCACATAGCATGCTGGCAGCTGGCTCCAACCCTCTAGGGTCCACAGCCACAGGAACTGCACCTAAGCCTAACCATCCCAGCCAGGCTCAAGTGTCCTAGTTCTGGGAAACTGCTGAGTCTGAGATGTGGCAAGCATTTTTAGCTAGCATGCTTGCTGCTCAAAACTTCTGCTGCATATCAGAGCCTCTTAAAGACCCATATCCCTGTATACCAAGCCTACCCAAAAGACTGCAAGACCCAAAAGAACCAAGAGACAGTGGTCACCAGGAAGCCATGCCAGGAAGCTGCCAATGAGTCCCTGTTTTTAACTTTCTGTTGTTTTATCTTTCTCAGGCTTTACATGGATATGTGTGGACTCACATTTGTCACCATATGTGATGCACTTTCTTTGTCCTGCCAGTCAGTTTCAAAATAATGATATGGAGAAACACTATTAATTATGAAAGGTCGGTCTTAGTTTAGGCTTGTCCTACTCTTATAACTTCTATAACTTAAGCTAACCCATATTTTAGTAACCTATGCTCTTCCGTGTAGCTCATGACTGTTACCTCTCTTGCACATCCTGCTTCTTCTGTGTCTCCTTGTATCTCCCCCACTTGGATTTTTCCTCTTCTACCTTTCTCTCCTGCGAATTCTTGCCTATATCACCTGCCTAACTACTGGCTGTTCAGCTTTTTATTACACAAATCACAGCAATACGCATTCACACAGTGTACAAGTATCCCACAATACTGCAATTAAACACTTTCTTTAGAAGAGTTAGTGTGGTCATGGTGTCTCTTTACAGCATTAAGAGTTCAAACTCAGACAACCATAAATTAGTGTATGTCTCATGGTTATATGATGATTAGCATAATTGTGTGTTTTTAGAAAAACCATCCAATCTCTGGAGTAAATGCCATTCTCTTTAGAACAAACCAAGAATCTGAACTGTGAATGCCATTTGCCACTGTTTACTTGAGTTCAGTTACCTTACTGCTTCATTTTAGACGTCACCTTAAACTATACTGCACTCTCTGAAGGAAAAACACCGGGTGTAGAGCACACATAAAATCTGAGTGTCTATTCGTACTTGGTATTGGTTAATGCGGGGAATTATAGGTGATTATAAGTAACTGAATGAATCAGGCATATTAACTTTATCCGACCAAGATTCAACTAGCATTGCTATAGAAGGGGAAATAAGATGTAAGAGTTGGTGAATGGGTAGGAATGTAGTAATACGCTGATTTGGGGACATAGCCTGGTTGTTTAATCGATCAACTCAGTTGCTGTATTTAACTGCACAAAAGTAAGCCAGTAAAAGTTGTACCATTAATTAGAGAGGGATTCCCAAACTCAATCATTATCGGAAGAGATATTGACAGACAGTGGCTTCTGAAGGAAATCACTCTCATTATTTTTTTACAGGCCTCTGGTAGTTTGCCAATACCCTAGTGGATGGTTCTATACCCATGTTTATATGGCAGCTGTAACTGCAGTCAGGGGTTGTTCAAAACAAAACAAAATTGTGGATGTGAAATTGAGACCAAAACAAAGTGTGTGTGCGCCACTCAGGGGAGTTAGAGGGAGGGAGCTGTGGATAGATATGACCAAAATATGTTGCATAAATGTACAAAATGTTCAAAGAATAAATAAAATATTATCTTTCAAGGAACAAAATTACAAATGGTATGGTCCCTTTTTTAATCTTCTCTTGTTTATTTTTGAGATTATAATATTTCCATTCCTATTCATCCCTGAAGACCATTTTATATATTCCTCCCTGCTCTCCTTCAATTTCATGATCTCTTTACTCATCAATTGCTATGGCATGTATATATGTATTTATATATAAAATTATAAGATTTGGATGCCAGAATATTTATATAAATCTTTTTAGAACTTTTATTCATGGGAAATTCATCTATTCGCTCATATTTCTTTCTTTCTTTCTAGTTATGTATTTACATTATTATAGATTCTCATCTGTTTCAGGTTACACTCCAGTACAACTTCACTTCCTTCCTTCTAGTTATTGCAGCTTTGGACACCCATCCCTCTTCAAGTTGATTGCTGTGTTTTTTAAAACTACTCCTGCTATTGTGAGGGGTTTTGTTTTGTTTTATTAGTATTTATTTTCAGAACTTCTTTTCTTTAAGCCTTGCACATTGTTCCAGGCTTATTTTTTCTAGGTCCTGTCTCAATCATGACATTTGCCATTTCTCTTTGGAGCAGTGGTTTCCTTAGATAGATAATGGCATCAGAAAACATGCCTATGTTATGTGTGTTTGTGGTTAACAAACTATAAGTTCATCTCGACTGTCTTAGATGACACTAGCAGAGCAAGAAAAAAATAATATGAGAAGTGGACATACAGTATCTGTAAGTATTCTTAAGTGAAATCATCTGTAGCTATATTAAACCAAGTATGAACATTTAATATGTCCTTCACTCATTACAATAGAGATCCAATAGTGCTTTCCTACAGCTTCTCTGTAGTCTATTATTTCAAGAGATCTAACAGGAAGGGAAAGGTTTGTTTTGTTTTGCTTTGTGTCAAGGTCTCCCTGTGTATCACAGGGTAGCCTCAAGTTTATAATCCTTCTACCTCAGCACCCTGATTGATCCTATCAAAGGAATTCACCACCATATAAAGTTGTGGAGACTTAGAAAAAAATACCTAGTCATAATAATTTCCTCATATCTATGTGCACATCAATTCATAAACAAAGACAATGACTCTTCTATTCACTGAATAAATACTTAAAAGCTTGACACTTAGAGACCTTAGCAACCCTACATATATGAAATGAAAGTATATTTATTTGACATTGCCATCTTATTAGTTCCATATATCTTAACTGGGAAACGTTTCCCAGTTAAAATGTTTGATAAATAAATGAATAGGTAGGTATATGGATGAATGATTACAACAGAAATAAAAATGAAAATGCAGAATACTATAGGAAATATACATATAGAAAAATATTATAACTAATGTAGGTCATTCAGTAGCTAGTGGGAAGAAAAATAGTTCTCTTCAAACTGTATGGCATAATTAATCTCAGGAAGATTAAAGACTTTAAAAGGAAGGAGTAAAACAAATGTGACCTTGTACAGATGCCTAATGATTAAAACAAGACATAGCTCATGCCACTAATGATCAAACACAACTTAATCAATAGCAAAAACACAATTAATTTCTTAGTGGTCAAAGTAACAAATGTACATTCATAGATCAAAGGTAGTTATAAAAAACAAGGTTTGCCATGTAACTTCCTCATATAAAGTTATATTATTATAAAATTATGAGCAAGTATTAAAATTAACTTTAGCAAAGCAGAGTGTATGAGGACCATTTAGGAAAGAAACAATTTCAGATGCTCAGTATACATCTGAAAGTATGCTCAGATTTTGCATGGTTCTGGGAACATTGATAAATCACTACATCAAAGTATACTGAAAGAATATATTTTTACTGGAGAATCTACTTTTTCCCTAAAATTTTATCTATTGTCTGATCCTACTTCACAAGACATGTTTGTGTGTTTATGTTTGTGTGTATTTGTATGAAGTGAGATAAGGAAAATTGTGTTTTAAAACAGAATTTAATAAAATATGGGCACTATTATTAACAAAATGTAAATTAAAATAAATTCTCAAAGTTATATGCAAACATGTAATTAATATCACAAAGATAGTTTGTATTGCTTATGTTATTTAGCATCAAGCTAGTGAATTTGATCACAGAAAATTAAAACTATGTTATATATATATATATCTTTAAACATGCACATATTTTAATTTCAATAGAATGGTGTGGGAAGTCCTTCTGTCTGTGTGTTGCTATTCTTGGTTAATGAATAAAGAAACTGCCTTGGGCTCTTGATAGGGCAGAACTTAGGTAGGCAAAGAGGCAGAACTGAATGCTGGGAGAAAGAAGGGCAGGGTCAGAGAAAGGCATGGATCTGCCACAGAGAAGCGATGAAACTTTGCTGGTAGGCCATGACCTTGTGGTGATACACAGATTAGTGGAAATGTATTAAATTAAGATGTAAGAGTTAGCCAATAGAAGTTAGTGCTAATGGGTCAAGAAGTGATTTAATGAATATAGTTTCTGTATGGTTATTTCAGTTCTGGGCGATCAGGACAAACAAGTGGCCCCTGACACAATAGAACTTTTAGAAAGTAAAACTAAAGAATTCATCTGGGAGTCTGGAGATTTAGCTTTAGAACTGTTAGTTAATATTAATCATGTTCCAATTATTGCAAATACACAACAGAGTGAAATCTTGTTATTTACCAAATCTGTTCTAAGCATAGTCATGTAAATGCATCAAAAGAAACAAAAACTGTTGAATAATAAGGATATGGAAGATAGGTGTATTATAGCAAGTCATAAGGACAATAAGAGAGTTATAAAATACAGGATTGCTTTTGTGTGTGTGTGTGTGTGTGTGTGTGTGTGTGTGTGTGTGTGTACACATATATCTCTGTGTCCCATTTCACAGTCTGTTATCTTGGTTGTTTGTTTGTCTGTTTGAGACAGGGTCTCTATGCAGTAAGTTGCATTGACTGTGCTGGAACTCGCTCTGTAGACCAGGCTATTCTTGAACTCAGAGATTTTCCTGCCTCTACCTCCGTAGTGCTGAGATTAAAGGAGTGCGTCACCAACACCCAGCCTGTTATCATCCTTTTATATCTATGAGACTGGCATTTTAGCATATATAAGGTACAATTATTAATCATAATTATAAAATATTTTAACTTATATGGAACTTTCTCATGAAATTTGAAAGCTTCCACAATGCTCATGTGTTCCTTTGTAATGAGCACATGTATGCATAGAAAGCAGGAAAATGTAGACTCAGGACTGTGGGAAATTCCCTTCTTTGATAAGTTTATTTTGTAAAAAAACATTTAGTAAAATCTAAAGCACAGCAGCCTTAGTGATTTATTTTATGTATAATTAGATTTGGAAAATAATTAATTTTTTGAAAGTCAGGGACTTAGAATCTGAACCAGAGTGGAAAACAGATTTCAATTGACAAAGTTGGAGGAAATAGGCAGGATGTCACTTGGAAAGACAAACCACATTGTGTCCTGCCTGTTGACTGGGAATTCGGTTCGACTGAACACACTCTAGTAAGCACATCACTGCCCATGAAATTATAATTTGTCTGAATAGTATCAAAAGATTCTCCAGAAGCCATTTCTAATTCTGCACTGTCTCATCTCTTTTCTCTCAGTATAGATATCTCAATCTCACATTCCAACGTGAGATTTGTTCCCTTTCCTTAGGAAAAGCAGTTTTGTCCTTTTGTTTTCTCCCTCCTCAGTCTCTCTAACAGTTAATCTGAGGGATGACTCTCATTGGTAGGCTCATATACCTCAGGAAAGGAAACTGTTTCCTTAGGATGCAAAAACTAATTGATGTGATTAAACAAATTACCAGAGTACAGGTCATTCACTGGAAATCCTGATCACCTCACATCAATAAAAGATGGCTGCAGTTATACAAATTATTCTGTTATGTTCCAGTACAGCTAGATTTCACACAGACACATTCAGTACCAACAAGAAATAAAGCTTCTAGTCACTTGGGTTTCTAATAACAGCAGCACACACACACACACACAAAAAAGAATTCACAAAGAAAATCTCAAACTCTAAAATGGCCTTATATGCATAGAAAATCCTAGAAAACTGAGCACTAGAAATGCTTGCAATAATAGAAAAGGAATAATAGTAACTTATTTGGGATATTCGCAAAAAAAGGAAGTATTAGGAACAGTGTCTTCCATGTTTAAGAATGCGATCAGAAAAAGGTGTGCAGCAAACTCAAGTCCTCTGTGAATCCTTCACTTTATGACAAAAGAATATTACATATCCAATATCCAGTTTTCACGTGTACTACTTGGCTTATTTTATTCACATATTTTGAGAGTTTTTTACACAAATACTGTATTCACACCATTTCCACTGTGCTCTTTGCTTTCTTCAACTCTTCCTATGTTCCTCCACTCCGCCTCAAACTCATGACTTCTGTTACTTCTCTCTCTCTCTCTCTCTCTCTCTCTCTCTCTCTCTCTCTCTCTCTCTCTCTCTCTTACACACACAGAGACACACATATACACACATGCACGCACATAAGCATACACAAATGCACACAGTCTTCTGAGTTCATTTAGTACTGTTTCTATGAACACGTGCTTATAACTCACTGATTGGAATCAGGAAAGTCTATAAGGAAGCCCAAATTTGGAAAAGAAGAATTCTCAATTTCTCAGCCATTGGTTGCTTATAGGTCTTCATTTAGTGATGAAGCCTTTTGAGACTTCTCCCATGAGCATCAGAATGGCAACTGGTGTAACCACAGTTATAACCTTATTGGGCAAGTGTCATAGAAGTGTCTTTATAAACTGAATCTGCTCATCTAGCATCAGTAGAGATCTTTTCTACATGATTATGGAAAATTTCTCTTTTCTATTACAGAGGCACACAACAGGTCTAAATATAGAGAATAAGTGGATGCGGGATGCACAACTGAACTGGTTTATTTACAGCATAACCCTTATGTTTATGGTTCAGGGAACACTGTCATAGAGGGGAAAAAAAGATTAAATCAACCATAAACCAAGATACCTCTTGCCAGGTAGTCTCTCTCTCTCTCT
>NW_004949099.1:24876066-24903180 GCF_000317375.1 Microtus ochrogaster | reverse complement strand
CACACCCATAAAATCTTAATAATGTGGCCACCTCTATATGACTTGAATTTAGGTTATTTAAGGATATTTAAGTTATGAAATACAATAAAATATCTGTACTCCAAGGTGTATACACACAAACATGTCCATATATATGCTTTCTATCAATTACTAGCATAAGGTAGTTATTGGTTTTAGATCTGTATCTATGCCCACATATGGTAACCATGTAAAGATGTCTTTTCCATGGAATATTCACATTTTTAAGCCTTCCTATCTACCACTAAAATCAGAAACTGCAGTCATGAAACCACCTGTTCAGTCCCTCACATTCTTAGCAAAAAGACAGGAATGGCAGAAGGAGATGAGTTCCAAAGGCATTTTCAAAAGTAAAAATAGGACCAGGGTTGGGAAATAAATTAGCCTCATTATGTTAAAAAGAATCTAAAAATGTCAAAGCCTTTCCATAGAGACCAAGCGAATAACATCTCCTTACTTAAATGATGAATATTTGACAATTCCTACTCCATGTTCTGGCACGAGCTATCCTTGCCAGCAAGACGTTTCCAAAGAGAGACAGCTGGATGGGGAATCCCCAAAAGAAATCAAGCATTCCCTTGATGAGAAACTTGAGTTTTGTCCAATTTTCCAAAAGTGAGACACTGTTAACTTAACAGGAAGCTAGAATGTCTGGTTTTTTAGTTATTACTCACTAGGAAACTGTCTTGTCATGAGACCTCAGAAGTCATTTGGTGCATAGTTACTTTGTAATACACATGAGTGATTCGGTTGAGACACAAAGACAATTATTTTCAATATCAGTTCTGACATATGAACAAACACAGCCACAGGTAAGCTATAGTATTCTCCCCATATTGTGAAGTAAATGTCAGAATCAAGACAAAAATTAGAATATGGAGACAGCCACTCTTCACACTGTATTTAGAAACTTTGCAGCCCCAATAATGCTGTATTACTGCAACTTGTCCTAAATTTTCTAATCAGGTTTTTAAGAGTCCATTTTTAGGAGAAAATTTAAACACACACACACACACACACACACACACACACACAGTTAGATTTTTAGCATTTTTAAGCCTTTTACATAGTTTTGTAGGTAATTTTTAAAGTTGCCAAATAAGCACCTTATTTCATAATACTTTGAAAATTTAGTGCTGTCACCTTAAAAGAGGTTAAACTGGGTTTTATCATTTGTAAAGTAAGCCCTTAAGTCTTTCTGAGTGTCAATCTCATCATAATCCTAGAGTGAGTAAAGAAACCATAGTTATGAGCTCTACAATACTCCTAGAAAAAAACATAAGGGCATTGGCCTGTCTATGCCCACCCCAGCATTGATTTTTCTAGTAACTAGTCAGGCATGCTTTCTTTTGCATGTGTTTTTCAGACTCGGTGGCCTTTCTTTATGATCCAGCTCAGGAGCATTTATGAGATCTATGAAACCTGGCTAAGGATGAAACGATTGGGTATGACTAGTGAAATGCAAAGACTTGTCTCCTTGTGTAGCAATCTGTTACTGTTTTCCTTCCATGGACATTCAGAGGCAGGGATTGAGAAAGGCCCTGCAGATACAGAGAAACAGATTCATAATCCTGTCCCAAAAGTAACACTTTCCAAGAGGCAAGGACAGAAAAGGGAGGATATTGTTTCATTTATTGCCAAATCTTCTACAGCAAGACTATTACTGGATAGTAAAGAAGAGACTCAATAGGCATGTGTGGAAGGCTGAATCTGAGCTATAAAGAATTTCAGTCCAGCACATCACTAACTAGAATGACTCTATTTTTATTTTCTGTAGGTAGATATTAGTGTCCTGGACATCCATTGTATGCCTAAATAGTAACTTCCCAAGTCCAAAGTAGATGATCTTTTATTATGAAGTCCTGTCTCCATACATCCCAAGTATGTTGGTCTTTCTTCTCTCTTTCTTTGCTAATTAGTTCTGATGAACTCAAAGACATTCAACACTAACATTAACAATGAATGAAGGATTTAAAGGGAATGTATATCCTCCTAGCAGTCATTTATATTTAGAATAAGGGAATTAAGTGGCATCCAGTAATATGGAGAAGGTTCTTTGTCACTCTTTACTGAAAGACACATTTTTAATTAGGCCATTCTTATTTGAAGTAATGGAAATAAAAGTAGAAGAGCACAGATCATCTTTTATACCTAGGTCTTCATTACTCTTGTTGATGTGAGTTCTGGTCCATAATTGTCCTCCAAGTTAATCTTTGCTTATGATCTTTGCTTCTTTCCTAGGGGAAGTTCAATTACCGTGATTTGTCTATATATACTTCAAGTTATCTTAGCAATTCTACCAGGTCAATACAGAGTGACCTATGTGATCATTCAAGGTCCCTGATGTAAGTGCACAGAAACATAACCCCTTCTTTCCTACTTTGGGAATCTCTACTCCTTTATGCACATTCTCAGAGTTTTCTCCTCCACAACATGTTCTGAGTATTCTTTTTGTTTTTCAGAGTCTGGACCAGTATCAGCATCTGACATCAATAATTATACCTGTATTTGTAGAATGACCAATATATATGATGATGGATAGGTTTCACTTTTTATCTTCTTTGAAATATTTAAGAATTTCAGTCCAGCACATCACCAACTAGAATGACTCTATTTTTATTTTCTGTAGGTAGATATTAGTGTCCTGGACATCCATTGTATGCCTAAATAGTAACTTCCCAAGTCCAAAGTAGATGATCTTTTATTATGAAGTCCTGTCCCCATACATCCCACATTCACACAGCCTTACTACTTCTGAAGTTGCAATGTGATAATGATATAGTTGTGAGGGAACTCTCTAAGAATCTGGAAAAGAAGAACAACATGAATATCACCAATGCCTTAACATTAGAGGAATTTGCAGAACAGGTTCCTAAATACAATTCCCCTATCTGGATGATTAGAATAATACCTTCTTTGCTGTCTTCTAATGAACTCTAAAATTGTTGTTCCTAGCCCTCTCATCATTGATCTGAAGGGTCTGTGCTACCTTATGAGGGAAGAACTAGCTAGCATTTGACTTGGTGCTTGATTAGGGGAAAACTTAGTGGAATTGAATCCCGGCAGTAAAAATCTAAAAAGCCTCAGAGTGATTGGTTGTGAACCGAGTTATATAATTGCAACACAATGTTCCAGCAGCAGTCACAAATACTAGAGTGCCACTAACAGCCCTCTGACCTCTAACCACTATTTACTGGGCGTATGCTACATACCAGACACAGTTCATAGTAGTAGTTAGCATTATCGATTACTTGGCAAGCCTACTCCTTTCTCCAGTTTTAATTATGGCAAAAACTAAAATCAGAGAGATTCAGTTATGACTTCAATATCAGTGTCTAGAAATGAGTGAGAATTAAGGCAAAGAATCAGCCTCTATCGCCCTTGTTGTTTTCATTTAGCTACTTAGAGTTATCTGGGTACGGAGATATAGTTGTTTACACAAAAAGCACAGGTTGAATTAACTTATGTTGTAGACTGATCAGCTTCACTGAAGAAAATATTTGTATTTGTGTCATCAAATAAGGTATACTGGATAAGCCAAAGTGTTTCTTGGAGAAAGTTAACATATGAATTCTCTGTCAAATGAATATCAGATAAAGGCATGCATGGCTGTGCAGGCTATACCTACATACTAGTGCAATGGAAACTCTCAGTATAGCACATGCCACAAAATGACACACAGTGAGCATGGAGTAAAAGAAGTGTTGTTTACCATTGAGTCAACTCTTTTTGCTATACTGTCTGACACAACATAACTACTCAGGAGGTGATCACTAGTGACAGACATATCAGTAAATAAAACCATAATTGAAAGCTTAGAATGGTTTGCTTTCAATCCTCTCAGCACTAGCAAATTAGTTTTTTTTGTCTTTTCCTAGACACCAACTTTCCCCGAATCCCTTTTTCTTCATCCTTTCTCTCTAAAGATCAGCATTCCAAAGTAAACTGGGAGTATTTTCCTCAATGTTCACCAAAACTGTAATTATGTGGTTTTTTTTTTTTTGTGGTCATTCCACTGATGTTCATTTCTAAAGCTCCAAAAATGTAGGACTGTTTCTAGTTTGGTTTTGCCTTTCAAAACTGTCATTCAAAACAATAAAATGCCTAACTCATAATACTAAAATAGTAGATTGACATGTAGATAAATAGGAAATGAATGATTAGAGAAAGACTGTGAAAGTGACTAGAAAGGGAGTTAAAATATCACGAAAGGAGTAGAGGGAGAGAGGGAAGGAAGTAGGGGGAGGGCATGAGAGCGAAGTGAAGGGAGAAGAGAAACTGAAAAGGAATATAAATTGGCAGCATGACTATGAGACACTAGCCAGAAATATCCCTTTCAGCACCATTAATCAGAAAAGAAACACAGAATATAGAAGAGGGTCTAAATTTTAGTAGCCAAGAAAGAAAGCATTAATGAAGACCCAGGAGAACAATGGAAGCAGAAAGATGCTTGGAAACCTATGCCTCGCATAGAAGGTGTCGGGGATTCTACATGTAATGAGTGAACCTGACAGATGCACTGGAGATTTTAGAGTTTTGTTCCTTGCCAAAGCAAGACTGGGGGGATTTAGTTCTAGGAGGTCTGTAACAATTTATCTAACGTTTGAAATGCTGAGCAGGCTGGAGAGATGGCTCAGTGATCAGGGCACTTGCTGTTCTTGTAAAGGATTCAAGTTTAGTTGCCAGCATCTACATTATGACGGTTCCAAGGATGACACCCTCTTCTGGCTGCTATGTATATATGTGCTATACACACATACATATAAATAAAACATAAAACTTTAATTGCTGAGCTAGAGGACAGTGTACCAATCAACTGGAAAAGAACACACACAAGCACATATGCCCCACACATACAATCCCCACACACAAATGGTCACAAAGCTATAAAGACCACAGAATATGAAATAAGAGATGTGAAAGGTAGGCAGGTTTTAATTATAATAGACACTATTAGTGGTGTCAAATAGAGCAGAGGGGTCAGGAATGACCTGGCTCCTTTGCATTCCTTATTAGCAATCCGTGCTATTAAATTCGATGAGATGTCTGAAGTGAAAAATGAAGTTCTTATACATCCCTTTTATAGTTATTCCTGTTGATATCCACAAGGAAAAATTTTTCCTTTGGTGTCCCGATTTTTTTTTTCTTTCTGAGAATAGAGAAAGCTAATTTTGAATATGAGAATTCTTTTTAAACATCAGCATATAAATTTCAATTTCCCAGATACATCTTATCCAAAGACAGCTAACTGGTAGTGTGTTTGCTATGTATCTGTTAAGACCCAGAGCACAGTCTTGATCTTAGAGTCTTTAAGACAATGATATTTCTATTCTGGAACACTGGATAAGCAATACCAAACTGATCTTCCCTTTACCTCTAGTTCTCATCTGGTCTGCATCAGAACCATACAGAGTGCTTATTACAGGTACATATTTGGTATCCTTAATTGGAAAGAATCTGATTTGAAATCCTGAGAACAGTGTCCACAGACTTTGCAAGTTGTTTGAGAATTCTGAATGTCTATTACTGTATACCTTGTGGCACAGAGAATTTGTCTTTCTGTATTTGTCATTTTGAAGACTCAGTTAAACCACACATAACCAAATCAAAATGCAAAAAAGAACTGTCTGCTTAACAACCCTAGGTGAAATAGTTGAATGTGTCCAGAATGTTTCCCCAATAAATATTTGGGTGATTATTTATTTGCAGGGCTTTCTTTCCTTTTAGTAATCAAACTAGTAAATAATATTTCCTCCATGATACAGCACCACCCAGAATAGAAACTGCCTCATTTAATAAGGGATTTTCATAATCCTGGGAAGCACCCATAGTGTGAATTATTCATGAAACTAGCCTTCCATCAAAGACCCCATCAGTTTAAACTGTTGGAAAGAAATTTCATATGTGTGCCTTGCAGCACAAAACAGAAGATTAATCCCTCCTAAAGCTGAATCGCACACATGGAGAATTGTCTCCATGACTGTTTTGTTCTGTTTGTCCAATTACAGGCCTGGGATCCTCAAGGAGAAGCCATAGAAGGCTTCAAATAGTGACTCGCGCCCTTAAGTTCATCTTGGAGGTTGAGATATTCAGCTATTTCATTTTATTCCACGTTTTTGAATACTGCCTTTATTTGTGAGTGAGCAGGAACTTAAATTAGCAGAAAACTTCCATTAAACCCCCATCTGTGCTGTTGGTGGCATTTCTGTTCTTGACTGGAGTCTTAAAACACATTCTTTCAGGAACACCTGGTCTTATTCTTCCATATCTCTCTACTTTATAGGGTTTATCACATTAAAAAAATAATACGAGGCTCTACTTTAAGAATAACAAATGTCTCAATGATACTTCAACATTATTTGAGTGGTCTAGGTAGCACAAGACTTTATTAAGAAAACAGTCAGGCAAGCCTTTGAGAGCCCATCACTAATGACTATGGAATCGTGGCATCTAATACATGGGAACTGAGTAATTCCCTCATTCTTTCAAACACATACTCTGCCAGCAAAGTCTCTGTGTGAAGTGCCTCAGCTAGGATTCTTTGACTAAGCACTCAGACTACCATCAATTAAAAGAACGTGACAACAATTGAAGGTAAGGTGTGTTAATAGCCTAAGGCCAGGCTTCTGGGTAGATGGAAAAGCAGTGTTTTAAAGTATTTCTGGACATGTTTAAAATACTCATTCTGGGGCTAGGAAGATAGCTTAATTCACATTCATACTTATAACATACATGTAAGCATGAGGATCTGACTTCAATCCCAGTGCCCAAACAAAAATCCAGTGGGCATTTGTACTCTTAGTATAAGGGAAAATAAGACATGAGAATCTCTGGAGTTTTCAGGCAGACCAACATGGCCTAATACTGAGTTCTAGATAATGAGAGATGGAATCAGAAGAGGTGCATAGCATTCCTGAGGGTAATTCAAGGTTGTTCTCTGGCTTCTACACAGAAATACACACACACAAACATACGCAGACAAACACACACACACATACACACACACAAACATTTTTATTATTCCAGAATTGTACTATCTAATTAAACTAGACTGCCTATCTCATTTGCATCATTTCATTTCTACATTTATTCTCCTTTGGTACTTGAAATGGTAGATTCTGCAGCCATCCTTCATATCAATGCCCCTCTATCCTCCTGCAATAAACAAATGTGAACATTGCCATCTAAAATGTATACCTGCCAGACAGACTTTTAGGTGCTTCTACACAGCTCAGCTCATGTTTCTCCTCTGTCTTATTCATGAATTTTTCTTAATTTTTTCTTAATTTTGGGATGGAGTGTGGTTATGGTGTCTACACAGGTCCCAGATTCTTAGATTCAATTGATCATCCTGCCTCAGCTTCTGAATACGTACATGTACAGATATGTACCATGGTACTTAGTCTCCACTTTAATCTTTTTTGTTGAGAGTAATTAGAGTTTTATTAATCAATTAATTTTTAAAACAATCTGTTCTCATTTGATATACCAAGACCATTTCCTACTCTTTCACCTCCTGCTCCTCCACATTTCTCTTTAATATTTTAAAAAGATGACTAGGTTTTTATTTTAATTATGTGTATATGTTGATTTGTGTTCATGAGTACAGTACCCATGGGGGTCAGATTTCAATTCCCTGGATTTGTAGTTACAAGCAGCTGTGAGGTGTCTGATATGGGTGCTGGGAATTAAACTCATGTCTTCCAAAGGAGCAGTGTATGCTTTTAAGCACGGAGACATCCCTCCAGCTCTCTCTCCTCTTTAATTTTAAACCCTTACTCTGCTTGGCTTCCAGGTGGCTACATGGTCAATACATAGCTCCTTCCCAACTTCTCCCTTTCTGCCTTCCTTCCCTGTTAGCTAAACTGCTACAGTGCAACCTTAAGCTGGTTTTGGATTTCTGAACTGCGACACCCGTTCATAGCTTTCCATCAGTGTCTGTACCTCTGGAAATTAGCTTCTGCACAAACAGAGCACACTGTACCCATACTGGATCTTCTTCTGTGGCTTTCTTCATTTACCCACTGTTCATTGCAATGCAGCTTGATTTTCTAGTGTTTTCCTTTACTCATCCCTGACAAGCTAACTGAATGAAGATCTTGAATTTGGAGACCATACACTCAAAGATTTTCTTCTAGCCCTCAACTCACTTAATCTGTCTTACCCTCCAAAAGAAACTCCATCCAGATACATGTTGAGTTTCACAAACTTTGTTCTAACCCCAGCATCCTATATCTTATAAAAAAAAGCATGGAAGTGTCTAGTGGCTCCACAGTTTTATAAATTAATTTTTAAAGCATAGATGCTTCCCTAATAATTGCTTGTGTCTAGAATCCAAAATAACACACTGACAGAATTTATGGTAAAGCGATTGTTAATGAGTGAGCTTCCTTTTTGTCTCTATTTTTATGCCTCTACCTTCTGTCCTAGCCCTGGATACACGAAAATTCCTCCAGATACATTTCTTCAATAGATGAGAAAAAATAAAGCTGTAGAAAGGCAAGCAATTTGGTTGAGGTCATATGCTATCCAAGAAGAAGAGCAATACTGGTTTGGACATATTTCCATTCAACTTTGAGTCACAGTTTCAAAGATGAAACCATGGCTGTATGATTCCATTGCTTATAGGCCTGTGGTATGACAGAACACATAGGGCAAAACACATTCTGAACAAAGCTGTTCACCTCACAGCAGTCAAGAAGCAGACACACCCATTAAGGGCCGTTCTCAAAGATCCACTTCTTCCAACAAGACCCTGCTTCCTATTAACCCATCCTGTTGTGAATCCATCTGTGGAAGAAAATAAGCACCCTCATGATTCTCAGCACCTCTCAAAGTGCCACTAGGTATTGGTCAAACCATCAGCACACATTATAACTAACTATAATGAATACCAATGAATTCCATCCTGCCTCTGTTTTAATGTCCTGAGCTCACAGTCTGTGTGTTCTCATCACCAGCAATTACTAAGAACTATGCTGACTTAGAAATGTCTGAAGTTGGATGTATTTTTCCCTGTTTCAGAATAATTTCCATTCAAAAGAATAGTTTAAAAGCGTATGTAAATGCATGAATGAACCTTCTGAAGATGTATCAGACAGGGGCTGAGACCTTCTTCTCCACCCTCCGTTATTAGTAATGTTCATGGATGCATCAAGAACACCAATGCCTTTTTTTTGGAACTGCCTTCTTATTTCACCTTGCCATGCTTGCTTTTAAAGAAGCTGTACTAAATATAGAATGCCCAGCAAATCTCAATGACCTACTTAATAGCATTTCCCCTTTGTGCTTCCGACATTTCTTTAATAAAGATACCAGTTTGAATAACTATGTTCTTCTTCATAGCCCTAACTCCTGATACATTTTAAACACAGCGTGGGTCATCTTCAATGCACTTTTTAGTAGATGGAGCAAAACCCATATGACTTAGAAAAACAGCTTTGACTCTGTATTTTCGAACATTTAAATATCTCCTGCACATCTGCTCTTTCTATGAAGTCACGTATTGTGCTGCTTTGACAAAATACCTAAAAAATCAATTTAAGGATAGAGCTGTATTTCTTCTCACAGTTTGGAGATGCAGCCCATCATGATGGGACAGAACTGTGGTGGGAGCTTTGTGTAGCTGGTTACAGTGCATTCATCCATGATCAGAATAACGAATGCTGGTGCTAATTCGCTTTCTCCATTTTATTCAGCCTCGGGTTCTGGCCCCGAGGATGATGTAACCACATTTAGAGTAGCTCTTCCTTCCTCTGATCACCAAACCTAGACATCCCTTCATTGATAACCCCGCTGTTTGTTTCTATGCTTATTCTAAACCCTGTCAAGCTGACAATGAGGCTCAACTATCACATCATTGTTATAGAGTTTAACTTTATACATGTCTTTCATAATGGCTGAAGTGAGTGAAAAAAAAATCCTCCACTTGATCCCGTCATCTTAATTTAGGAAGACACTGCTGGGTGGAATTTAATTTGAGATCTCCACTCATCTAAGCTTTATCATATTAAATATCAACTCCAAATACATATGAAGTCTTGAGGTTATCAGCTGATTCAGCTTTCTATTGCAGCCGAGACAATGAGTATAGGAAGAGACAGGGTAAGAGGCAGCAAAGGGAAAACAAGACTGCAGACAGAAAGGTAGGACAAGAGAAAGGGCATTGATGAAATCTTTGTGTTTCAGAGGAGTGGTTGGCTATACATAAACATCATTTGAGAAGCATGAAAAGGTTCAAATACACAGGACTTTCTCTAGATCAGTTAATTTATAAATTCTAGAAATCAGTCTCACACATCTGAACATTTTTAAATGTCTGATGTGTTTCCAACACTCATATGATGTCAAGAATCACTTCTGTAATACTTACAGCTATTAGAAGCAGGCTCTCAAAAGCTCATATGTCTTTCATTCCAAGCAAATAATAGTAGTAATAGTAATAATGATAAATAGCAATAATAATAATAATTTAAAAACCTCTCTAGGTAAAAAGGTTTTCCTTGCATTGTTTATCTTTTTATTTCATTTTATTTTCTCATGCTTGATTTCTTGTCTTCTATATAACTTCTTATGACTAATTATGAGATAAAACCTAACACATCCTCTTCATTAAGCATATATGTATTATGTCCCTGTTTTAAAATGAATATCTTTTCTAATTTCTCTTTAACTGAAACATCCTCAAAGCCTCCTTCTGAGCAGCAAGAGTCCATGCGAGCATGAGAAAGAAAAGAGAGCTGTCTTTCCTTTTTTTTCATCACCTTGTGCTTTAAAACATTGATAATTGCATTGTCACGAGGGGTCCCGAAAGCTACCAACACCTCTGAATTTTCTCAGATGCTATCTTTCCTGTTGCTGTCCTCACAAAGGCTCATCAGATATAAAGATAGCCTCTTCTGTCTTGCACCCCAGGAACAGCAGGGTTATTTTTTCTTGTCTCTATTGTTGGCACTATCATGAGTCCCAGAGAACAAAGAAAGCTAAGGTTGTAAGGCCAGCACCTTTACATTATTAAATTTGAGAATTATTATGTAGAGTAAGTTTGATTTCCTTCCCAGCAAAAGTTTTTATTTTTCTTTCTTTATTGAATGTAGATTATTTCCTCACACAATATCCTGATTATAGTTTCTCCTCCCTCCATTCCTCCCATCCCTTCCCTATTTCCTCTTCCCTCTAGCTTCATTCTCTTTCTGTCTCATTGGAAAAGGACAGGCTTCGAAGAGATAATAACCAAACATGACAAAATAAAATACAATGAAGTAAAAACGTTCATATCAAAGTTGGACACAGAAACCCAACAAGAGGAAAATAATTTTAGGAGCAGCCAAAACAAGCATAGACATACTCTGTCTCATAGTCAGAAAATAATATATATATATTTATGTCCCATAAAAATAATTATGCTAATAAGTATAATATATATGCAGGGGGCTATTGTAGACCCATATAGGGCCTGTGCTTGCTGCATTAGCCTTTGTGAACTCATATGCACCTTGTTTAATTGATTCAGAGGTCTGTGTTCTCCTGGTCTCTCTTTGTCCCTTCTGACTCAAACTCTTTCTGCCTCCTCTTCCCCAGGATTCCCTGAGTCTGATGGTAGGGATTTAAAATAGACTTCCAATTTATACTCTCTCTAGCAAATTTTACTCTCTCTCCCACTGGCTGTGGGTCTCTGCATCTGTTCCCATCAGCTGCTAGAAGAAGCCTCTCTGACAATGAGTAGACAAAGCAGTGGCCTACAAACAGCAAAATATCATTGGGAATTATTTTATTCATTTTTGCCCATACTGTTTGGTTTTACCCTAGGTCTCTGACACTTGCTTATCCAATCAGTGTTGGGTATGTCTTCCTTCTCATGGAATGGGCCTTATGTCAAATCAGATATTGGTTGATTACTCACACAAGTTTGGTGTCACTATTGACCTAGAATATTTTGCAGGCAGGATAGATTGTTGGTTAAAATGTTTTGTGGTTGGATTGGTATCCATGTTCCTCTTCCAGCAGCCCGTAGAGTATTCCCCCACACCAAAGATTCTAGAAGGTAGGGTGAGGGTTCCATGTAGACATCAGCTAGACTATATTCAGTGCATTGTGTGGATATTTTCTTAAGCATTTGGGCCTTGCTGTTAGTTTGTGGGGACTGACCCTTTGTCTTAGCATTCTGTGTTATCTGGAAATTTTCATGTTACCCCATTGGCCAACAACTCAATAGGATGCAACCCAGTCCTTCTTCTAGACGCCTTGCTTGGCTACTAGAGACAGCCCATTGAGATTCCATATACCTCCTTGCTAGGAGTCCTCATTAGGATCACCTTCATTGATTCCAGGAATCATTCACTGCTCTAGATTTCCACATTATTTTCCAAATGTCCCCCAATTCCAGTAATCTCTCCCCACACTCCGTTGCTCCTTCCCATCTTCCCTAAACTGGATCCCTCACATTACACCTACGAAATATGTTCTACTTCCCCTTCCCAGGGAGAACCATGCATCCCCACCCCAAGAGCCCTCCTCTACCTAACCTCTCCCTGTCTATGGATTGTAGCTTGGTTAACATTTACTTAACAGTTACTATGCACATTTAAATGAATACACATTGTATTTGTCTTCCTGGATCTGAGTTAACTCAGGATGATTTTTTTTCTAGTTCCATAAATTTGCTTTCAAATTTCAGAATGTAATTTTGTAAAAATCTGAGTAGCATTCCATTCTATAAATCTACAGTTTTCTTATCCATTTTTCCATTGAGGGACATCTAGACTGGCTATTATGAATTATGCTTCAATAGAAGTAGTTGTTTGGTTGAGTAAGTGTCCTTGTGGTGGGGTGGAACATCCTTAGAATATATGCCCGAGCATGATACTAATGGATCTTGAGTTAGATCAATTCCTGGCTCTCTGAGGACCCACTCTATTGATTTCTGTAGTTGCTGTACACATTTGTATTCCCACAAGCAATGGAAGGATGTTCCCTTCTTCTATATCCATGGCATCATGAGCTGACACTTGTGTTATTGATATGGCCATTCTGACAACTGTAAGACAGAGTCTCAAAGTAGTTTTGGTTTGCATTTCCCCAATACCTAAGAATGTTGAAATTTTCTTTAACTGTTTCTAAGCCCTTTAAGATTCCTCTATTAAGAATTCTCGGTTTAGATCTGTATCCCATTTTTAAATTGGATTATTTGGGTTTTTTTTGATACCTAGTTTCTTGAGTTCTTTACATACTTTGGATACCAGTGCTCTATTAGATGTGGAGCTGGTAAAAATATTTTCCCATTTTGTAGGCTGCTGCTTTGTCCTATTGTCAGTGTCCTTTTTTTCTCAGAAGAGTTTATTTTCATGATGTCCCATTTATTAATTTTGATCTCAGTGGCTGACTAACAATGTTCTATTCAGAAAGTCATCTCCTGTGCCATTGTCTTCAAGGCTATTTTCCGTGTTCTTTTATATCAGGTTAAGTGTATCTGGTTTCAGGTTGAGATCTGTGATCTATTTGAACTTGAGTTTTATATAGGGCAAAAAAATATACATTTATTTGCATTCTTCTACATACAGACATCCAGTTTGATAGGTCCATTTGTTGAAAATGCTGTCCTTTTTCCCAGTGCATTTCTGGTTTCTTTGTCAAAAATTAAGTGCCTATATGCTTTTAGCTTTAATTCTGGGTCTTCTGTTCAATCCTATTGATCACCATACATGTTTTTAGGCCAATGGCATGTGGGTTTTATTAGTATAGCTCTATAGTACAACTTCAAATCAGGAATGGTGATACCTCTAGCAGTTCTTTTTATTGTTTAGAATTGTTTTAGCTATCCTAGGTGTATTGTTTTATCATACAAGTCTTTAAACTGGTTTAATTTATAATTTTGAAAATTTTACAAAATTTATGCCCTGGCAATGCTAAAGCATGCATAGACAGCCTATATATAGAGGCTCTGTTGAACTTGTCCATATTGGGTTTCATGATCTAAGTTGATCAGGATGACTGACCAGGTCTGCCCCTCAAGACAGCACCAGATCTCATTACATATGCTTGTGAGCCACCATGTGGTTGCTGGGGATTGTACTTAAGACATTCAGAAGACTAGGCAGTGTTCCTAACTACTGAGCCATTAAATTGGAAACTGATAAACCACAGTTTATGAATCATCATTACTTCACCTCAGAGCAGCGATTTCATCTCTCTTTAAACAGTTAAATAGCTTACTTTAGTTATGTAGATACATGTCTGTTTGTATGTGCACTTATGCATGGCCTACCATGGAGGCTACTAAATGGTATCAAATCCCCTGAAGAAACTGGAGCTACAAGTGCCTGTGAGATGGTGAATAGTGGTGCTGAAAATAGAATTCCAATTTTCTCAAAGCAAGCACTCTTAAGTACCGAGACATCCTCCCCGCCTCCATCTAAACATTTCCACTTTCTTTCATTGACCATATCCTTTTATGTCAGATAGTTTATTAGAAGATGGATAGAGAAACCAAGAGGTAAGGAAACTTAAATATTAATATGCAGGTGATAAAATTAGCATATTTAAGTTTCCTTACCTCTTGGTTTCTCTATCCAACTTCAAATGAAGTATCTGTGTACAAGGCTAAAAGAAAGGATAAAGAAAGGAAAGAAGGGGACAGAAGATAAATCATCATCGTCTTTCTCTTTTGTCACCACGCATGCCAACATGCACTATGCTGGGAGCTCCTCTCCATCTTGAAGACTTTACTGAAGATGGAGTTGTAACCAAGAAACTCATATAAGGTCAAAAAAATAAAATAAAATACCTTCTAACACACTGAAATACCTGAGGATACTTTTTGAAGTAAATGAATGACACACAGGTAATTCTCATTAATACCTATTTAATAAACTTAAGAACTAAAGACTCAGTGCAAAGTGATTTTTCCCTCAATTTCATTCAATTTAAAAGAGTATTGATATACACTCCTTTTCTGAAATTCTAATGAAAATTCTTTCATAACCTTGTGTTTATTCATGTGCTGGATTTGTCTTCTGTTCTTCCAAACAATGTGTCAACATATTCATATGAGCCAGATACAATGCTGAAGCAGTGGTACATTTCTCAATGGTGAGAAATTCTTTAAAGAGGTGACATCTCAGAGAAAGATTATTCAGAGTTAGTCACTTTTAATAATGGAGGACAATTTCCAAAGGAAATGTTTTGTAAATTCATTAAATTCAATGACACAGTTTAATCACCACACTCTGAGAATGATTCTGAATGAATCTATGTTTGAACCAAGGATACTGTTGAAGACTGACTTCCACTTGACTCTTGCTGCTAGAATTATATGTTATTTAGAAAGCTGAATTACAATCCCACCTAAAGATCTTTCCCAGGTTATAAATTCAAGGCATGAATTGTACAAGCATGTGCCAGTTCCAAGGCACCAATCACAAGTCATGACACTCCAGGTCTTTGTTTTGATTTGGGATTGTTACATTTAGTGAGACTCTTAAAACCACTACTGATGTGTGCAATTCATAATAATGTAATGTTAACTTCTAGAGCTGTCATTTGGAACAGTGATCTTGACCTATAACTGAACCAAGAGAAGCTAAAGTCATCAGTCATCTACATGCTAATATTTTTTTAAAAAAAATATTTATTTATTATGTATACAATAGTCTGTCTGTGTGTATGCCTGCAGGCCAGAAGAGGGCACCAGACCTCATTACAGATGGTTGTAGGTCACCATGTGGTTGCTGGGAATTGAACTCAGAACCTTTGGAAGAGCAGGCAATGCTCTTAACCACTGAGCCAGTCTTCACCTTCAATGTGTTTTTAACAGTCACTCTTCTATAGCCTGCCATCTACATCTGCCATCTGTACTTATTTTTGAGATGATACACAAGTAAATCACCCATAAAGCGAGATGGCTATTAATTATTTACTAATTTGAGATCAAGCACTTTGGGTTTTTACTTAGTTACTTATCCACAAATAAAAACAGCTCAGAAACCCACAACACATTTACCAAGAACATAAATTTCACATTTTTTTTCTTACAAATGTATTTTTAATTTTGATGATCACAAATATATATGTTTAAAAGGTTTTCTCTATAACAAATGCAACCCAGGCTCCAGTGTTTTTCCATTCTGTCAAGAAACAATATTGTGACTGGCAGTCCTGAGGGAAAAAAGTCTTGATCCAAGAGAGAATATATAGAATAGTTTTAATACTCTGTCAAGCCCTTCTTTTGGTCTCTGTGTTTGTGATTCAGCTCCATAACCCGTTTCTGCTGTTTTCTGAATGACTCCTATCCTGTCCAATAAGATAGCTTTGATATCATGGCAAGTGTTGACTTAATCTGCAGACCTGATTGCACAAGAGCATCTTTCCGTCCTTTGCTAAAGATGACCTGGGGGCATGCTGGGATTAGCCTACTAGTTCCATAAAATTTTCTTGACTGAAGGGGTTCATTAAATAATTCTCATGGAACATATTATGAGCTAGTATCAGACAGTTATCTATAGCTTGCAAAGATAACTTTGATCCTAATAAAGAGATATGGAGAGAAGAATCACATTTATTGTGAACTTTGATCATGCCTATACTTGTCACAATCATTGTCTTCTTATCCAAGGATCAAGATGTCACATGGTGAAGTCACAGCAAGTGGCACAGGGTCCTATATCTGGCCACCAGGCTGACCTCTGTCCATTGCTGACCTTGCTTCAGAATCTGAAGCCATGTGTTTCTTAGTTGATTAAATTTAAGATGTCTTTTATTTTGTTTAAAATTTTAAGCACATCAGTGTGATAGTTGGGCAAGGCTAGTTCAGGCATCCTCTCCTCTGCTGCCCAAGGACCTAGCTGGGGACATCCCCATAGACACCTGGGATCCCCTCAAGAGCCAAGTCTCTTGTTAACTCTAAAATGACTCCCTTAATGTAGCTATCTTCTTCCCTTCTCCTATATCCACTCTTCCTCCATCTCCACCCTCCCATTTCCCCAAGGTCTCTCCAGTCTTTCCTTTCTCCCCTTCTCCCAACCCAACTCTACCCCTAATACCATGCTCCCAACTTTTGCCCTGCAATCTTGTTTCCTTCCAATTTCTAGGAGGATCTATGTATGTTTTTCTTTGGGTTCACCTTATTACTTGGCTTCTCTAGGCTTGCAAACTATAAGTTTAATGTCCTTTGTTTATGGCTAGAGTCCACTAATGAATAAGTACATACCATATCTCGAATATCACCATAGAATCTTTGTCTGGCTATGGATGGAGATAGAGACAGAGACCCTCATCAGAGCAAAGTACTGAGTTCCCATGGCCTAGTTGAAGAGCAGAAGAGGTAGAAGATGAGCAAGGAAGTGTAGAGCATGAGGGGTTGGTTCATCCACTGAGACAGTGTGCCTGTTCTAATGGGAGCTCACCAAATCCAGCTGGACTGGGACTGAATAAGCTTGTGATCAAACTGAACTCTCTGAATGTGGCTGACAATGGGGGCTGATTGAGAAGCCATTGATAAAGGCACTAGGACTTGTTTATACTGCATGTACTGGCTTTTTGGGACCCTAGTCTATTTGGATGCAAAGCTTCTTAGGTCTGGATGTAGAGAGGAGGGCTTTGGACTTCCCACAGGGCAGGGTACTCTGCCCTATCTTAAGGAGGGGGGGAGGGAGGAAGTAGGGTAAGTGGGAGAGCAGGAGGAGAATGGGAGGAGGGGAGGAAGTGTAAATTTTTGAATGGAAAAAATAAAAAAAATAAAAAAATACCGTAAGCACTTCAGAATAGTCTCCTCTTGTAAATATTATCTTAGATTCCTCTAGATATTAAAAACTGTTTCCCTCTCATAAAGTTTGCTCTTAACACAGAATTGTATTGCCTAATCCAGCAAGGCTTTCATGCTTGATTTGGAGGGATGTAGCATCCAGAATCTAAACTCATGGTGATAATAAGACTGTAAATATATGGGAGTATGCACTTGCTATGCATCAAAGTTAGAACTGAGCATAGCATATGGTGTGGGAAAATTGTCTGTATTCTGTCAATAATGTTTCAAATAAACACTGATTGGCCAGGCAGGAAATATAGGCAGGAAAACCGGACAGGAAGTAGAAATGATGTAATGAGAACAGGAGAATTCTGAGAAGGAGGAAGTTGATTCCTCCCACTCCTGACCAGACCACCGAAGTAGCAGGATGTGATCTGCAACCACTGAAAAAGGTATTGAGCCACATAGCTAACATAGATCAGAAAATTGGGTTAATTAAGATGTGAGAGTTAGCCAGTGAGAGGCTAGAGCTAATGGGCCAATCAGCTTATACTTTATGGAGACCTATGTGTGATTTTCTTTGGGGTAAACAGTTGTGGGGATACTGGGCAGGACAGAAACACAAACAAACAGGACCCCCTTCATGTTACATCATAAGATATCCACCATATTAAGAATATTAGTAATTTGATTTGAAGTTTACCTTCAAATGAGCATGGGAGTTAGCATCATCCTAGGTAGAACAGTGAAATTAGATCCCAAGAAATAGAAACAAATCAAAAAAAGAAGGAAGGGAGGGAGGAGAGGAAAGACTGACTAAAGAGAGCATAGAAGGGAAGGAGTGAGAGAGAATTTAGACAGAAAATCAAATACCTTGTGAAAGACCTCAGTGTGAGTCAGCATTTAAGTTGCCAATGGGCCTCCAAGCAACCATGGCTCAGGTCCAGATTATGAAAATGGCAATTAATTCCAAAGCTCAATTTCCCACACAGGTGACAAGATAATTTCCTGTACCTCTTCAGAAGGCTTAGGGACTCATCTCAAGAGGTAATTGTATCTTTGATGAAGTAAAAATAAGGAATGCATCAAAATAAACTTTCTCTATGAGGTGTTTCTTTAAACTATTTTGTGTTTTCTGTGGTACAGGAAACTGAAGATTGGAATAACCAAAATCTATGTGAAATTTTCCCTAAATGCAGCATTTAGTGAGAGAAGATGACAGGAGACAGGAGAAAAAAATTATCCTGTATATGTATCTTAGAAAACGAGAGACCCTGAAAATTATCTTTATTTCAGTCATAACTGCCAACTTTCTTAGCTAGTCAGAAAATACTACTAGAGAGTATAGAGTACCAAGAGTCCCACATCCTCTGAGAGGAAACAAAAAAATTTAAAATTCTGCAGATTTAAAAAGAACTCATTATAAAATTAATAAGAGATTAAAAGCAGTGCCTAATAGGCTCTCTTATCAAGAAAACCAATTTTACCATAACATTTCCTTTAGTTCTTAAATATGCATCATAACTTCGTATTTGAACTACAGTATCAACTAAAAAGTCACAAAGTATTTTTCTAATTTAGTTCAAATATTTTTTATATCTATGTATATATGTGTGCATGAGTTTATGCACCCTATGTTTACACAGGTATCCTTACAGACTAGATGAGGGTGTAGGAGCCTCTGAAACAGGGGTTCCAGGCACCTATGAGCTGTCCAATATCTGTGCTGGAATCTGACCGTGGGTTAGCAGCAAGAGCATCTTGAACTCTTATCCTCCAAGACATCTTTCAGGCCTACCAAGGCACATTTAAATCCCTGCTTCCTATTTCTAAGAAATCAGATGTGCACTGGCCAGATAGCGTACAAATTCTTGCCATGATGCTAACTACCTTCATGATCTTAGGGAAATATATTGAGCTTGTGGGCATAATGTTCCCTATACATGCAAAAGTATAAATACTGTCTGCTTCTCAAAGAATGGATGTTTTGCTGTATTACATAAAATTGCATTGGCAATATATTTACACAATGCTTGCTCTATCCCAACAATTTAGGAATTCGAAGCAGTGGCCGTTACTATAATGTCTTTTCTCTAAGTCAGCAATAACATTCAACTTGTATCTCCTACAGAGAATGTGATTACACAGATTCAGAAAGATCTGGGTGACTGACCAAGGGAAAAACAATACCACCATTCACAGCAATATTTCTGATCCTAGTTTTAACCTTTTGTTTCCTTTGAACAGAATAAAATATTTCCTCGGCTATTTTCATGTTATGTGAAATTCAGAATGATAGGAAGATAATAATTAGATGAATATAATGATGATAGAATCAACTAAATAATATAGTGGTATTTCATTTGTATTTTAATAAATAAAGCTTTCCTGAAGATCGGAGAGTAAAACAACCCCACTGGTCAGTCTTACAGACCAGGCAGTGGTAACACACACCTTTAATCCCAGCCCTAGAGAGAACTATAAAACAGGAAGAGACAGTTCTCATACACAGTTTCATTCTGAGATTCCTGGAGGCAAGATCACCATTTTGGAGTGAGATGGAAGTAAGAGCCAGTGGCTGGCTGCTTTGCTTTTCAGATCTTTAGGTTGAATCCAATATTTGTCTTTGAGATTTTATTAATTATGCTTCAATATAACTGACTGTGGTTAACTAAAACACATTGTTCTTCCCTATCTAGTTTTTAATCACACTTTCCCCTTGGATAGTATTTTATAAATATCATCCTAGGCTATTAACACATGCATCACCTCAGTAGGGATGCAAATACAGATTGCTAGGCTTCCCACCCATTAATGTGGTGAAATTCAAGAGAGCTTTGCAAAATTCTGAGCTCAGTTTTTGTGGACACTGGAAAATAAAAACAAGCAATCCAGGCCTGTAGTTTTCACACATTGATCTCCAGACTACTAAATACCATTTGTGTCATCTGCAGGAAATGCAAATTCCCAGGCCTCATCTTAGATCAGAAAAACTGAAATCAATGGGAGTTTCTGCTCTCTGGGCCTTGTCAGAGACTGTGATGTGTGCCCAGGTTTGAGCACCATTGCCATTGCTCCAGGACCTTGTTCGGCAAATGAAGATCAAATAACACAGTTCAGACTTTACCTGGGTAACTGCTAGGAACCACAACTTTGAATTTCATCCTGTTCCAAATGAAACATTTTGGAATGTTTTAACAAGATGTTTACATTACTTTTGTACATTACAATCAGAGAAGTCCCTTGCTAGGATGGTGTTTTCCAAAAATTTCCAGCAAGAAGCTGTTCTATGCAGCATGTGGGATATTTACCAACTTCCTTGGCCCATCTTCACCAAACACCAATAAACACTGCTCCATATGACAATTATAAATGTTTCCAGATATTCCCAAATGTCCCTGGTGGGAGTGGAAACGTCTGATGTATTGAGGACCACTGTTTTGGAAGAAAACTGAGTTAAAAACAACTACAAAACATACTACTCAGGAGATTAACTGCCTCAGAGAATAACTATGTGGGTTTGGTCTGATATCAGGACTAAATCAGAGGAAACAGAACATTAAAGCATTAGAAATAAAAGTTGGGGAAGAAAGAATCCAAGAAGCAATTACAAACTTAGAAGAGGTGGAAAAACATAGTTTTTGGATAAGGAAGTATGGTTCTGTAAGGAAAAAGCTTTGAGGTTCCAAAGGCACACACCATTCCCAGTTTGCTGTCTCTGCTTCATGCCTGTGGTTCTATATATGAGGTCTCATCTGTTCCAGCAACCATGTTTTTCTGGCATAGTGATGATGGGCTCTTAACCCTCTGGGGCTGTAAGCCCGAGCAAACCCTTCTGTGAGTTATCTTGGTCACGACATTTTACCACAGCAAACCCTTCTGTGAGTTATCTTGGTCACAGCATTTTACCACACCAACAGGAAAACAGCTAATGCAGATTTCACCACTGGCATCTCAGAGCAATACTGAAAGTGGACTAATTTCTGCAAGGTGAAGAGGGAGGGACACAATATGTCATCTGAGACTATCAAGCATAGATTGTGGTTGCGAAGTCAGAAAGGGTGATTGATAAAGAAATGGTCCATGTTAAAGGAACTTAATAGCAGATGTGGATGGAGCACACCCACAAACTGTGGAAAAAGCCAGTATAGAGGGAGGAACTGGAATTGCAGGAGACAGACATCAGGGTTACCTCCCACTCAGATCAAGAAAATAGAAGAAGAGATGAGAGTCCTCAGAGGCAATGGGCAACTCTGCCACTGGCACAGGGAAAGATGGAAGGCAATGCAAGGATGTGTACAATGTTTTATGAATATTTATATTAGTATTTCTACATCTAAGAGCTGGGAGCTTCAGCAGATCATCTATAAAGCAGCAGTTTTCTAGGTGACAGTAAATCATGATGTCAAACTTTCTCCTAGGAAGTGTTTACTGAATTCAAGAAGCAAGTGCATTTGAGGGATGGGAGAGGAAGCACATTGAGTTCTTTTATAATTATTTACTATGCATAAAAAAGCACACTGGGTCTGACATCCAAGGGATAGTGTGGAACTCCATAAATACTTTCCAAAGGACTTTCATGTGCCCCTTGAATATATTTACTGTGACATTTATGGTGACATGGTGAGAAAGCTACTTCTATGACACCAGTACTCTCCTTACCAGACTTTCTAACTGAATGTTGTACTAAGACACTTGGGAACTACTGTCCTATAACAGTGTCTTTAGCTTCCTCATTTCCAGAATCATCTAGGCTCTTATACAAATGTCTAGCTTCACCCAGCTCTACTGAGGTGATTAAATTAATATTGTAATTTTAGAATTCCAGGCATCTAAAGCAGATTCCAGCACTCAGGAATCCGAGGCAGGAGGATTACAAATTTAAAGATAAGATGAGCTTTAAAGTAAAAATGTAAAAACATAAAGATTAACCTGGGCCACAAAGTAGGGTACTGCTTTTTACAACGTACATGAGAAGTCTAAAAATTTGTGAAGATGAGAAAAAATTTAAAATATGGACCTGGAATACAGATGTGACAGAACATGATAAATTATGATTACATTCAAAGATCAGTTTCCTAGTGACCTTAGACGACCAGAACCAGAACTGAAGAAATTTCTACAAAAGATGTTTTATTAATTGGCAAATAGTTATGATGGTACCACTGTGTGTTTAGTGATCATTGACTCTCTAGGCATAGAAATAATCACAAGACTGAGTTAGATGTGGATTAGAACTAAGAATGGAGAAGGGAGGGGCACACTCCCTGTGGTTGGAGAAGAATGGAGGATCTGGAAATGAAAAGGCAGGCACAGGAGAAATACTGACTGTGCCCATGCACGGTAACACATACCACCACAATCAAAATAGTCCCATCACCCAGGAAAACATCCTTGGGAATTAAAGTACAATTCATCTTTAGCGATTTTTGTTTGGTTCATAGCCAGCACTGTGGAAACCTGCAGACTCTGGCTAGTGAGATGGCTCAGTGGCTAATGGCACTTAATTCTCAAGTTTGACTTGCTGAGTTCAATATGAACCCATAGATGACAAAGAAATGACAAATCAAGTCAAGAAATGAAAAACCAAAACCTTACAAATATCTTTTCACAAACTGTTTCCAAAGATAAATATATCCTATGCCGCTAGCAAACACACTGTGAAAACATAAATGGAGACTCATGGATATATATTACAATGGAATCCAGGCTAGAGGGGACTAATCTAAGATGCTATTCTACAAAAAATGAGGTTGGGTTCAAGCCAGTTTTGACTAGTGAAATTATGGTTTCAGAATAACAAGAAACCAATTCTTCCCCTTAGATAGCATCTATATGATGCTTCCTTGTCCCTGGAGGAGGAATTGGTAATGGCACAGGTCCCCATGGGATCTCTGAACAGAGTGCCATATGCTAATTGAGGTTCCATCCTTACTGTCTGCTGTCTGATTGGTGATCATGGGGGAAAACCCAGAAAATCAAAAATAGCCCTAAGTGACTAGTAGAAAGGGGAGTTACAAAATGGTAACCATCCTGAAAATGATGGTCCCTAGAGCTGTGTCCCACACCAGAAAGTTGAACCTGCACAATCAAATAAGCTTGTTAGTTGAGTTGAAGTTCCTATAGACAACAGAATAAAGTTGTTTTGAAAGTGCAGTGGAAGGCACAGACAACTATATGAACTCATTTCCAAACTGGGTCAAACAAGAGACCTCACAGTCTCCCCAGCTTTAAAAATAGGAAACAAACCCAGGAAGTCATATCTAAAATCAAGCACATCTGTTTTGAAATCTGTTTCTGAATCTTTTTATTTTTGACTAAAACAATATCCTTTTGGCCCAGCACCAGAAGAAACAAGGCATGCTGAAAATAAATGTTGAATGGCTTTGAGTTTGTCAAGGAATAAGAAGCCTTACTAATATGAAATGAATGTCACTGTTGATTCTAAAAGTGGACATTCTAAACAAGATCATTGAGAAACCATAGAGAACCTGGCAGAAGGAAATGACTCAGCTGCAAAAGTATCTTTCTTATGAGAATGAGAATCTAAGTTCAGATCCCCATAATTCATACAACAGACAAGCAGAGTGGGACATCTAAAGTTCTAGCTCTGGGAGTTAAGAGGGGTGGAAACAACCAGAAACCTGGAGATTACTGGCCAGATAGCCTAAGTGATCAGTGAACTCTAGGTTTAGTAAGAGACCCTATCTCTCCTCTCTCTCTCTCTCTCTCTCTCTCTCTCTCTCTCTCTCTTTCTCTCTCTCTCTCTCTCTCTCTCTCAAAAAAAAAGGCAGACTGATTGCAGAGGACATGAGTATAAACTTTCTGCCTCCATATGCAAGTGAGCACATGTATGAACAGACAGGCAGGCAGACAGACAGACACACACACACACACAGAGCAATGCCAGGTATAATTTCTTTTACTTGTGGTCCTAATACTTAGGAAGCAGAGGCAGACGGAATGCTGCAAGTCTGAGATCAGCTTGGGCTACATAATGAATTCCAAGTCAGCCTAATCTACATAAACTGTCTCAAGATCAAAAGGGTGGGGCAAGAGTGAAAAGAAAAGAAGAGAGAAGAAAGGGGAAAAAGGAAGAAAGGAAGAAGATATGAAGGCAGAAGGGATACAATCAATATAAGTAAGGTTGCCCAACAACCATCTAGAAAAGGTTAATACATTTAAGTTCAAAATCGTTTTTTGGAATATGTTTATATGCTTATAATGCATATAGGTGTTCATGTAGGTATATGTAGTACAAGTAAAGTTATATATTAATAAATATGCATGCAAACAAATACACTTCCAGGAGTTATTTATTATGGCTTCCATTTTGTGCTGTGGGAAGCGACATTGAGCCCTTCTCTTTGGAGTCAGGAGGCACAGGCAACATTCTCTGGAGCAGAAATGACTGGGTTAGAAATTGCTTCCTGGGAAGGGAGCACTCAGCCAAGAAGTACATCTTTCTGGTGCCCTTGTTTCCACATAAGAGCAAATGACCTTCAAGTACAAACAGTAAGCTGTGGAGCGATATGCAGCACATCAAAGTCAAGGCTGTTAAGCAGCAGGTGGGTCACTGCTGGGTGCAGCAATGATGAGCTACTACTGCTGAGTGTCAGAGCCACAGAAGGAGAGGAGGCCTGGTCTTTTCATGGCCAGGTGGGAGAAAACTCCTCCCTGAAAAACACTTGGAACCCCCTTAGTAAGAAAGTCTGTGCTAGCTGCCAAAACCAAGAAATCACCTTGTTTCCTGTGGCCCCTCTCTACACTCAAACAAGTCTTTATTCTGCTTTCCTTCCCCATCATTCCCCAACACTTCCACCTGAAGTGATGGAGAACTGACTATTTTTGTAAATGGACAGCTAGTGAGTGTGTATTTTGGGCTTTGAGAAACAAAAATCTCTTTTATACATTCCACTTGATTTGAGTAAGCCTTTAAAAATTTTTTTGTGTATATATACATATATATTTATTTTTATAGACACACCCAGCTGCACTGTTAAATCATCTTTATTAATGACATTTAAAAACTGAAGAATATAACTGTCAAGAGGAAAAATGGCAAACAAATTGAAATATAGGCATAGCACAGAGTGTTACTCAGTAATAAAGAACAACTTTTAATTTTTGCAATAATATAGATGGATTTCATACATGTTGAACAAAATAAGTCAGTCAAAACACTATTATGATTATGATAAAAATATAAGCTAAATACTGCAATTGAATATCTTTTAACTACACATAGCTATAATAAGTATTTCTTTTCTAATTGTCCATATTCTTATGTTATAAAATTTGTTTTAATGAATTATTCTATAGGGTTTTGACAAGACATCAGTTGTTTTGTCCTTCATTCTCCTCAATGACATACTGAATACAGATTCTCTTTTAAAAATGTTTGCACCCTAAAACCCCTGGGTAAGATGTTCCAACTGTTTTCATGAGTTATCCCAGAGAGTTACACTTTTCAATATTCTGGGTTACATACAGGGGAAATAGGACATGACCTGAAACAAAATTGTGCCACAAGCAAAAGGCTGCTAAGTAAAAGTGCCTAGTGTTTTGACTTATATTGTGTATCTTAACTTTGGCATATTTGGACATAGAGCCGCATCAAGGTCTGAATTTATTTTGTTAAATTGATAGATAAGATGCCAAATTCATTGCAAAATGAAAACCCTATCTTTTACTGGGGGAGTCATTTCTTGAACTTTTCTTAATTAAATAGATCTGAGTTTTGACCAGAAGTTATGATCTCTATGTTTTTCCTATTCTCTCAAAAATCCACAAGCAAAACATCTACTTCATATTAATTAACACAAAGAATTAAAATATTTTATAAATGTCCCTTAAATAAAGTCAACTAATAGTCTGAGAAAATAATGTTTATTCCTATCTCAAGTTACAAGTTTGGATGCTGAGCCATCTTCATCAATAAAGATTACAAATATGAACCCTACTCTCACCACTTGAGGTTTCATTGATTTTATAGATATGTTTCTACTTTATTCTCAGAAACAAGTAGTAATATTACTTGACAATGTCAACTGTGAATAAAATAAAATAGTTACTAATTTGAACATATTTTACTTCAACAGAAAGGAGTGCTTGATCAAGATAAAACTTTTCCTTGTTATTTGATTCTGTTGTTAGCCATTTTAATGTTATTTTTGATATTATTTTACAGTAAAGTAAAAATATGAAGTCACTTATTGTATACAAACCTATATCTGAGCCAGGCGGTGGTGGTGCACGCCTTTAATCCGAGAACTTGGGAGGCAGAGGCAGGCGGATCTCTGTGAGTTCGAGGCCAGCCTGGTCTACAAGAGCTAGTTCCAGGACAGGAACCAAAA
>NW_004949099.1:24872344-24874598 GCF_000317375.1 Microtus ochrogaster | reverse complement strand
CATTCCACATCCTACTTCCTCTGCAAAGCCTCATTAATAATTTAACCTTTCTAGCATCATCTTTGTTCTGTAATCTAGAAGGACTCTTTAGTTTCATTCTTGGTGCTTATTGATATCCTTCAGTATCTGGCCTCACTAATTTCTACATATTAAGGCACTCATAATGCATATACTGTAGACCTGCTTTCAAATAAGCTTACAAACTCCAGGAAGACAAACAGCTAATGTCAATGCAAAGTTCTAATGGGAATCAGAGTGGAAAGATAAAAAGCCTATTTGAGCAAACATTAGTCATTCCTTATGCAAAATTTAGTTTTCCATTTTTGATCATGGCAATCTAAAGTGGAAAATTCACAAATACACCACATGCTCAAGATCATATATTATTCTGAGGAGTCTAATGAACTCCCACATTATCACACTCATCCCATCCAGGACATAGTGACTCTTCTACCTGTGGTTTCCAGACTGTACACATCTCTAGGAATGGCTGATAAGGATGGGTAAAACTGATGGAATTTAGAAACATCATGAGAATAAACTTCTGAGCATGTTTGGGAGGAAGTTCCTGCCATAGACCAACTAGAGTTAGAAGAACCATTGTAAATGTCGTTAGCACCACTACTTGTGGTGGATCCCCACCCAGAATGTGTGAAATGCTGAGAGAAGAGATGACACCATGAGTAAAGTGATGGCTGCTCAAGCATGAAGATTGAGTTGGGATTTTCAGCACCAATATATAGGCCAGGACTCCTAGCGCTTCTGTAACCCTAGTACTGTAGTGCAAATTTGGAGTCAGACAGATTCTGATGGATCTGTCTAGCCAGACAGTCGGCTAGAAAATGGAGGCAAGCAAGCAAAGAAACAAAAGCAGGGAGTTTCAAGTTCAATAAGAGAACGATTTTTGAAAAATAACAAAAAGAGTGATGAAGGAAGATACCTTACGTCAACCATTGGCTTGTGCACACATAGGCATGGGTAAGCTCACTCACACACAGATGTGCACACATACGAATATACCACATGTCCACAGGCAAACAAACCACAATAGAGGCCTTAACACTATCCCTCAACCCTCTCTGTCTATGAGTGTGGACACAACGTGACTAGCTGTGTCAAGCTTCGCCACCATGTCTGACTATTTCTTCAGTTTGCCAAAATTAACTCATGACATTGCTATTTGCAGGTAACAGGTCATAGCCACCAACAAAGCAACCAGTTCATTGCCGTGCACAGTCAGTCATTTAGTGGCCATCTTGGCTGTCATATTGACTAGGGTGCTGTTCTGACACTTACATATGAATACACCTTATTTACTATGGACTCCAAAGGCAAGGGAAATTCCATTATTCTACTCTATACTTAGTTACTGTTATTATCTTGCTATTGAGGTTTATAAGTTAAATGTTATCACAGGTAAAGGTTTAAGAAACATGGAAGGTGCATGCTTTCAGATACTGACTGGGGATTGTTGAAAGTACCATGTTCATAACGAAAGTACTCTGCATGTGCAGGCCACTTTTTGTTTCTTTGTTTTAAAGGTACATCTTGTTATTATCTACAGAGAAATATGAGTGTTTTTTGTTTATGTGTGTGAGTGCATGCATTAACGTGTTCTCTTCTGGACTTATTTTATAAATGCTTCCTCTTGATGACTCTGTAGAATTTAGACCATGTCAATTATTAACCTGAAGTTTGGAATTGCAAAATCAAAACAGGAATAAAAGTAGAAAGCCATACAGAAGAAGGGATCCTGTGTCAAATGAGTTAAGGACTGCAACCACAGTATCAAATGAAGTCACCGAAGTACACAGTAGTCAGTAAAGATACATAACAGATTGAAAGTTAGGCCAACGAAGAAATAGACTCATATCACCCTTGGATACATGAAAAGGAATTAGTTAGCCAGAAAATTTTGAGTCTCTGAGGAGATGTTTATTTTTATCTATAACTATGCTTGGGCTTCCTGGTTTTAATAAACAAATAAGATTGACACCAGGGTAATCAGTACAGCCAAATTTTTTCCTGGCACTAAACTTTAAACAGGATGCACTACCTGGATTATTACACAAGGGAAAATGAAATATTCATGTGTGGCAATTTTTAAATCTACTCTAGAAAAAGCAAAGCTTCAAAGTGTGGCCTGTCCTTGAATGTCTTAAAGGGAAACAAGAAAAAAATAACTGCATCTGCCTAAAGTTCAGATTTGATGGCTTTTATTGGTACAGAGTAGTACAAAAAAAAAAAAAAAAAC
>NW_004949099.1:24848530-24871523 GCF_000317375.1 Microtus ochrogaster | reverse complement strand
TGACTGAGCAATGCCCTTACTAAAGACTTCTTTTATGACGTACAGAAGTAAAAACACATGTGCTTCTGTGAAGACTTAAAGACCTTTCCTTTTTGGTTCACAGAAGGTATTTTTGGTTAAATGTAGAAAGGCCTAACTTTTCTGATCAAAGATGGGTTAGAGCAGACAGAACTAACATTAGCCTAACAATTGGATAGATTTTCAGGAAAGGTTTTAAAATCTTCTTTTTAGTACATACACTTGGGCATGATTTGACAGCTGTGAAGTGAGCCATCCCCATCCAGGCATACAAATCTGATACCCATTTCTTTGTGTACTTACAAGTACCAGGAAACTGGTGACAGGCAGGGTAGATAATGGTCATTCAAAAAGGTTTGTAAGACCATTTAAAGTTCCTGCCTTAGCAGGTGACACATGATGACTCAAGACTAGCGTCTCTGAAAGGATTTCAGAATATACTTACATTCTAAGACCACCACCTTGGAAAATTACTTCAAAAATAGAACATAAGATTGCATTTTTAAATCTGCTATTAAAGAGGCTATCTGCTAAATAGCCGTAGAAATCTAATTAAAATGCCTAAATGGTTTTATAGTAGGGTCCACTTGAAAATTAAAATAACTAGGCTATAATGATACTGTTAGCTTGGTTGTAGATTAGTTTAGGTTCTTCTTTGGGCTCTGTAAACAGATTGTGGTCATGACTTCTGACCAGATAAGTGTTACAACTAAGGTCAGAGACCAATGTTCATTCTGAATTCCTCTTGGCAGTGACACCAGGGAACAGCTCCAGTTCCTTCAAACCCACTCTGAAGGCAAAGTGATCTATTTCAGGAGAGGTGAAGATCACGTTGTAAAAGATAAACTTCCTTCTTGTTCCTCATGTGACACCACATAGCAATTAAGCTAGTGGTACCAGCATGCACAGAGAACACCGTTTACAACTCAGCTTCAGATCTTACTGAACTTTTATGCTTGCCAGATCCTTTTGACTTCCTGTATCTGCTTCCTTACCTATAATTAGCTGGAAATCCCACCAAGAAAACAAAATGTTATATGAATGTACATATGGAGGAGGGGCTCATGGAGTCTCACCACCAACTGAAGAGCTATTGGGAAGTAATGGTGGTGGCAGGAAAGATAGCTATTTTCAACTGGGATTGTGACTCATAATAGGCTGCCTATGTATTAATGAATGTTCATATGTTTATCACTAATATAACTCAGTGAGATGTATATAAAAAGCAGACATGAAATTGGAAGATGTGGAGAATGTGGGAATGCATAAAATCATAATGTATTCTGTACATGTTTGGAATAAATAAAAATATTTTTTAAGTTTATATGGCAATGTGAAACAATATTCAATATCAAAATTATTCAATAAAAGTTAGATTTTGTTATCTCTGTCCTTCCTTTGATTATTATAAATATAGCTATCTACCAGGTATGCTACCATACCTGGAGAAACTGATCCAATTTTAAGGAATTTTAAACCAATTTAATTAAAATATTCTATCCAAGAAGCTCTATTACAAAACAGAGATTCAATCAGGGACCTACTAAAGAGCTAACACTTTGGCAAATTTTACATTTTCAGAGCTAACACTTCCTTCTTCTGTACATAGGCTTCCTTTTCTCTGATAGAATTATGCTACATACTTCACTTTCTTTACTTTCTTCTTTTCTTGCTCTTTCCTACCTATGAGTTCCTGCTTTTGTCTTTGATTTCCCTCCCATGTCACAAGAATAATTACCCCAAAACACACATTTGATGTTACTTAATTTAGGTGACATTCTCTCTTAGACCCACATTATAAATATTTTCAAGCAGAAATTAACATTTACTGAACACTTACTTTTTGCCAGACCTATGTACTATGACAAAAGTCTCCCATGTACCAACTGTTTTCTTATCTCCATTAAATAGAAGGCCCTAAGTATTAAGTTAAATGTTTGAATTTTATGCACAAGTAGAGAATACTTATGTCTTAATTATGAATCTTTCCCAACTTGAAGTCTTTGATGCCAGGAACTATGATGCTGAGATGTGCCTGCAAATCTATGTTAGGTATGTGTGGGAAGTATTTATGTGTGATGAAACATAGCCAAGAATGAGAGAAACAAAATCTCTTGGAACAAATCAGGGCCAATATTAAGCGTGTTTAATGTGACTTGTATTGGTCAGCTTTTAGATGCTATACCAAATACTTGAGATAGGCCGACATAAAAAGAGGAAATATTTTTGGTTCACAGTTTGAAAGGACTCAATCTATACTTAGTTGACAGTATTGTTTTAGGGCCTATACTTAGGAAGTACACATGGCAGAAGAACAGGGTGAAGGTACTGTCTCATTTTATGAAAGCCAGAAGACAAAAAGAAAGAACAAGTAGTTTCTTGGGTACCACTTCTCTTCAAAGGTTGATTAAAATGATGTAACTACTCCATCTATAAGGCCTTTTCTCCAAAAGTTTCCCCATGTTGGCAGAGACTGCTAGTTTGTTTCACAATGACCCTGTCTCAAAATAACCACTCAGAACCTGTGTTAATTAAATCACTGCTTTGTCTGTTAGCTCTAGCTTCGTATTGAATAGTTCTTACATCCTCAACTAACCCATCTCCATTAATCTGTGTATCACCACGCGGCTGTGGCTTATTGGCAAGATTGCATTCAGCGTCTGTCTCCAGAGGGGCTACATGGCTTCTCACTGACTCTGACTACTCTCTCTCCATATAAATATTCTAGAGCCTGGCTATATTCTGTTAAGCTATTGGCTGAAATCAGCTTCTTTATTAACCAACAAAAGTCACACATATACAAAAGGACTTCTCATACCATCCCCATGACCTGGGATCAAAGCCCTCAGTAGTCTTTAATAGAGACTTTTGCAGGTCATAAGAGGTTAGCAATTCATTTTAGTGGCAAGACTATATCTGTCATCCACCTTTCCTATCTGTGCTTGCCATACTGAGCAGCATGCATTTTACACTTTACCAAAACCCGTGGAAAGACCTATGATGGAGGAAGGTCATTGGTTAATTATAATAAAGAAACTGCTTGGCCCTGATAGGTTAAAGCATAGGTGGGAGGAGTAAACAGAACAGAATGCTGGGAGGAAGAGGAAGTGAGCTCAGAGAGGCCATGCTCCCCTCTCCTGGCCAGGCAGACGTGATTCAGCTCCAACCCAGGATGGACGTAGGCTAGAATCTTCCCAGTAAGCGCACCTTGGGGTACTACACACATGATTGGAAATGGGCTAGTCCAGGTTCGAGAGTTAGCCAAGAAGAGGCTAGATATTATGGGTTAGGCATTGTTTAAAAGAATACAGTTTGTGTGTTGTTATTTCGGGGCATAAGCTAGCCAGGCGGCCGGGGTGCCGGGACACAGCCCCGCCACTCCTATTTACAACAGACCTAAGCCATTATGTTCATCATTCTAACATCTTCCCTTTACCCTGCATCGAAGGTCTAATGGACATAGAGTCTCAACAAGATCTACTACATTAAATTGTCCATAGAGTCACAAAATGGTCTATCTCCCCTTTGGAGTTCATGATTGGTAGAAATCATCACTGTATGGACCTCTAAAGAGCAACATGATTACAGGCTCCTCATTACTAGGAAAATTAGGGGAGTGTTTTTATTACTCAAAAGAGATTTTTGAACATAAATTTAATCTTTCTTACTTAAAAAATTGTTATGAGAAATTGATCATACAAAATCACTTTGTAGGACTGAATACTATTTCAGAACTTTACATCTTCAAACACAACAGTAAGAGCAATAAACTGCTAGGTGTATTGTATTGCTAAATGTTTCCCCAAGTCCTTTCTTCTTTTAGAAACAGTGAAAAAAAGGTAAAATTAAATAAATGTAAAACATTGAAAAAATGAAAATAATCTTATACCAAAAAGGTTTCTGTTCAAGTAATGAAGATTCTAAAATGTTCAAAAAATACTAGATGGAGAAAAATTTGCCAATTCTTCAAAGTAGCTAATTGCAGGGCAGTTGATGTCACACACTGCTGGGATACTGGCACATTAAGGAACAATTGGATAGAGGCTACCTCAAGGTTAAAATATATTATCATGCTCTTTAATTGAAATTGTTATATTTTTCATTATTGGGAAATTGTGAGAAAAAAGTAGTTTTTATTACTTACATAGACCAATGAATGGCAATGCCTGAAGTGTGTAAGAACAAAGACAAATGAATATGAAGCAGCATCCAATACACGGAGTGGATATGAGAGGAAAATCCTCACCACTTTTGGCTTTTAGTATTCTTTATCCCCGAACTTGAACAAGAAAGAATATTCAACATCATTTCTATTTTCATGCACTTATATGTATTAAGATAAAATACAGCATTTCAAGTTTTGCATGATTTAATATTATTTCAATAATATTTAGAAAATATGATTTTAAGAGTCAGGAGAAAAGACATTTCCTATCTTAGGAATGCTGTAGTAAAACTAGAAAATACAGAGTTCTGCTTGCTGGAGTAACTAATCTTTGTTGCCAATTAGACACACCAGTGAAGATGGACTCTTAGCTCAGAAATTGCATCCACCAATATGGGGATGTTGGTTTAGCATTTTTTGATTACTTATTGACACAGGAGGGTATAATCCATTGCAGGTAATGCCATAATTGTGTACATTGACCTGGGGAATACAAGAAAGACTTAAAAATAGGCTAGAGGAAGCAAGCCAATAATCAGCAATCCTCCAAAATATCAACTTCAGTTCCTGCCTAGAGTTTTTGCCTTGGTTTTCCTTGATGATGACCTATAACTTATAGTATAAAATAAACCTTCCTTCCACAAGTCTAGTTTTTCTTTCTGTACTTTAGAACCTGTGCTGGAACTTGCTCTGTAGTCCAGGCTGGCCTTGAACTCACAGAGATTTACCTGCCTCTGTCTCCCAAGTCTGGGATTAAAGGCATACATTGCCACTACAAGCCCATTTTGGTTGTGATGTTCTACCCCAACAACAGAGAATTGAGCTCTAATATTTTCTTAGATAAAGTTCAATTTTAATAATGTGAGAATCTATAATTCTACCAGATAACCAGGAAGCGAAGGAACCAAAATGGTGTCGAGATATGTAAATGTTGGAGAATGAATTTTGAAGCAACAGATTACTATAAATAGACAAATATCATTTAAGATTTTTCAAAGTGAATTTTGCAAGAATGGCACAGTGGTGTAATAGAAAGACTAAAATAACTTTGAAAAATAAGTTTATCAAGAAATACAGCTTCATAAGTGAAGCCATCATACGTCCTGTCATGTAAAAGTCTAGTAAGAATGGCACCAAAAAAATGGGTGCAGTATAAGCTTCATGATATGCATCTGTGAAAGAGTTGGAAATGAGTGTAAGAACTTCTCTGATTATAGATTAATAATAGTAATGGAACAGAAGTAGACAGTGAGAGTGTAGCAATGAGAAAGCACCTTAGAGATGTTACAGTCACAGCTAATCACAAAACTCAACAGAGTGGAACACATTGTTTTAAAAATGATCACAGGTTGCTACTCAAAGTTAAAATCTTAAGTATCTCTAAGATCTTAAAAATTAGGCAGGAGAACTATGGCAATTTGAAAGAAGCCTGAGCAACAATAAGAGACCCTCCCAGCTCAAAATGTTTTTGAAAAAGAAAATTCAATAGAAAAAGGTAATGAAATAAGAACATTGTGTACAAAACAGTAGTTGAAAATATAAAGGCTAAGAACATAAAAATATGATAAAAGAATTCACTAGCAAAACATTGCATCAGATGAAACAATAATTAGCTGAAGACTTCTAGAAAGGATATTTAAAAAAACATATTGTAATATATAAAACTAACAAATGACTAGGCAGTGTCAAAATGATGTCTGAATGTCTACACCAAATGGAAAATTTATTCCTTGCATTGTAGATACAAAAGTCATCCCAAGTGCTACAATAGCTTAGATTCTAAAGAGAAATAGATAGCTATCAATTTTCTGTAAATTATATCACTGCTTAACAAAAGTGCTTGGTACATCTTTGGCTTAAGTTGGCATGTGTCAAAAATTACTTTCAACTCTGGATTAAGAACAGCATGGTCTTGAACTCACCTCTTCAAGTTAAAGCTTTAATCAGAGTAAGTGCCACCTGCAGAGGATACTGTGCCCTGTAGAATTAACTGGGTTGTAGTCTCTAGGAGACATTAGCATATGGTTTCCACTGATGGCTATGGTAGCCTATAATCTTTTGCAGCCACTCAACTACAGGTCCCAGATGAATGTGTATGGTGAATTCTATTGCTATGAAAATAGAAGATGAAGTATATGCTGTCATCTATCAGGACATGTCTCAGTCCATCTATAAACCCTACAGATTTTGAAGGAGCTATTCAACATCAATGTTGCTATGATTCCAACACAAATTAATAAAGAATGATTGCTTGTATTAAAAGGATTTTGGTGCTTATTAGACTCCAGAATGACTTATTATTGGCAAAGTTTGAATGAAATAACATGGAAAGTTATTTATTCTTTAACAATTTCTACACGACCAGCTTTATGATTATCAGTTTTCAAAATGTGTTTTAGCATTATCAGATAATACTTAAAGCTGAAAAAGATAGGTTTCCTAGGCTAATTAATTCCCTGTTTAGAAATTTAAACAGTTTCTATTCTGAACTTTATAAGACTGTTGATGTTTTCTGACAGAGAAAATACAGAAAGGAAATTCAAACTCCAAAATTTCTAGAAAGCTTATCTCTATGTAAAATTTCATAATTAGAGCTAAATTGAATGTACTGTCTTGTTAGTCATTCTTGTTATCCATACTCCTTAGCATTTGCCCTCTTAAGTATGGCATAACCAATGGCATCCGCAGAAAATATTTCTTTCCTAGAAATAGGTATATTACAGTTATCCAGTTACTAAGGTAGCCTATGTAGAAAGCTGGAGAGATGGCTCAGCAATTAAGAGAACTTGCTGACCTTACAGAAAACCAGAGTTGAGTTTCAGCACCTGCATTAGGCTGCGGAAGACTGCTTGTCACTCCAATGCCTGTGAATCCAATGTCTTTTTCTGGCTTATGAGGATGCTTGCATCCATATACTCTAATAAAATATGCTCAGACATATATGCATAAAAATAATAAATAAAACTTCTAAACAAAAAATGAATGCAAGTTCCAGGATTGTGTGGAGGTTTAAACAGTTCAGTCAACTCATAAACCAAACGAGTACCCATTATTTAAATATGTAGACAGACAAATAATTCTTTCAAAAGGGTCAATACAGACAAGATCCTTTGGCTTTCTTAGCCAAAAGCAATCCTAAACATTACTAATTTAACACTGACCCCTTTTAGAAAACATCCATTATAGACTTATAGATGATTACTGGGAATTGTATAAAAATAGACAAAGAATTTATGAGCCATTTACTAAAAGTAAGTCTTACACATATTAGAAGACATTATTGTGGTAGCTAATACTTCTGAACCAAATAGTATTTCCCCAGTATGCTCTTTGGTAATGAAGAGTTAAGAAAATGAAGAGAATTTATGTGATTTTGTTTAATAGAAAAGACACCCACATCCAAAACTGGCTTCCATATAGTTGGAAATGACTCTGTGAGTTACTTCTTATCTTTGTCTGTGCTGTGAAATTTTGAGAAAGAAATGTTTGGATTTCTTTGTCTCATCACAAACTTGTACTGACTTCAGAGGACATATTCATAACCTGGACTCATAAAAGCTGAGTGATACTCATTTTCCACATCATTCACAGTTGTTCACTCAAAGTAAGGAAACACTTTTAATGACATTGAAGCTCTCTTCTGTATTTATTAAGCTATCTTACATTTAGGCATGTTTTTATACTGTCTAAGGTATTTGGATTTCTCTTTGGTAAATTTTCCTAAATTATAAAAATGATGATAATATTGGTTTTAATGACACTACAAATGGGGCTGATGCTATTTTGTCTTCTTACTGATCACGTTTCTTTGAAAGCTGTATACTTTCCCAGCATTCCTACATTAATTCCTCATATTTTAAATATGTGAACTTTTTACTATCGTCATAAAATAATTCTCTCATTATATGATATAATTCAGATCATAAATCCCAATGAGAAAGAGGCAAATATTTATTTTAAATTACTCAAAAGAACTCCATGTTAAGGCAACTATTTTATTTATAATTGATTTTTGTAATATTAATCTAATGTTTATTTATATAGGTGTGTATCTCTAGGAAGAAAAACATGTGAATGAAGTTGTCCTAGGTGTCCAGAATGATGAGTTGGATCCCCTAAAGCTGGTGCTAAAGGCAGTCATGAGCCATCAGTGTGTTTGGAAATGAAGTTGGGTTATCTGGTAGAGTGGCATATGCTTTAGCCTCTGAGATATCTCGCTGGAGCTTGTAATTTTGTTTTAAATCCACTATTCAGAGTTCAAAACAATACAACGTTATCCAGCTACTATAAATGGAAGACAACTAACTGAGTCAACCAACTATATTACCACATTGTTACTGAGATTAAAGTGCTCAGATACAACTAACTCACAGCTCTGGGAAACCCCAGAACTTATTGATATCTTCATACTTTCCAATAACTATGCCTTCACTGACATTTTTATCTAAACTGTACAAAGTAATCAGTTCCATATGACAACAACATTCATGGTGGTTACACCATATGAGCTTAAGTTGCCCAATTAAACTAGTCTTTGAATGTCTTAAAATTTGATTAAGAAGGATTATACCAAATAATATTTACATTCTGCTGAAGAAAAGAATATGGGTAATTTTAAATAATGTCTTATGTTACCGTTCCACTTATCTCTCTGAATATGAAATATAAAGTGTGATTTAGCTATGCCTCCTCAAAAACAACAACAACAAATAAACAAACAAGTAAACCCTCTATGGAAACCTGGGTTTTCACAATTCTAGCCTCTTTCTTTTATCCTTGTAAAATATTTGGCATATACAGAAATGACATTTTTGCTAGACAGAATTTCAGAATGTTACTATATCACTATGTGATTTCTTCCATAATGTGACTATCCACTTATTTCACCAAATTGAAATCTGATGGTATATATTAACAGTGCAAATAAAATATTAGCTACAAATTTTGTAAAAAAATTATATATTGAATATTAATACTTTGAAAATTAAAACTAGTCACTGCACATGAGGTAAGAGCTACAGAAATCAATAGACAATGATGAATTATTTCAAACAGTTCATATATCAAGCATTTCTTTCACAAAGTAGAAATACTGTGAAAACAAAGATGTATTTCTTTTCAATCTGGTTAAGAACTGTGGTTTTGGTTGATTAAGTCACTTCATCTGGGGAATGTTTTTCTTTAGATCATTCTTTGTTGTTGTTTGTTTTAGCTTTTGTTTTAATGCTCCTCTTATATGTCATATTTAAATGTTATGTCAGATACAGAGAGAAGAATAAAATTATTCTCAGATTAAATGACTGATAAAGTGGATACAATTGGGGGATATATTCCTTGAAGTCTCTGCAAACCTTTTCTTCCTATTGAAGATTGTTGTCCTGCATACTCAACTTTGTATTTATCAGATCCTAGGAATGAATTGTCCTAGCATCCTAGTGACATAAAATTCTACTTGTCTTCTACATACACAAACATGAGGAGGAACAGTAAGCTGAAGTTTCCACAAAACACTTACATTCATATTCAGAATTCTGAATAACTGCTTGATAGATTAGATGTTCATGATTACAGAGAGCTGGGAATTTGCTGATCTTGAGACTTAGCAGCTATTTTTCAACCATCCCTGTGATTGACTTAACATCTTTTTGACTATGGTATGAATCATTTAGTAATATATAAATGTCAAAGAATACTAACATCTACAAATCCCCAAACTAAGAAATATCATAATATATGTCCAAAATCAATTCTGTGCATTTTTGGAAACCAATGTATCCACCAAGGCATTTTAGGAATGCCTTAATTTATGACTTTCTTTTTTCAGTAATGATAAAACATATCCATTAAACTCTTTGCACATTGGAACATTGTATTTGAGGCATTCTGAACCCATGCCTATAGGTTATGACCACTTCTATTGAGACCTTACATAAACTGTCTCCTAGTTCTATATAATTAAGAATTGATTTTTTTATTGAAAATCAAAACTGATGACTTATGCATACATATTGATCCTTAGTCCATTTCTGCCTGTATTTATACCTAAGACCCACAACAATATCCCACATATGTCACTAGACCCCCAAATCTTACAGTTTCCAGTGTGACCACATTGGGAATGTGGTATAATCTTTTTACTTTTCACAACTACTCTTCTCTTTAAGTAAAATATTGGGACAGAAAAAATATATTAATTAAGCCAGGGTTTACTCGGCATAGTCAGGACCCTGGAACTTTGCTTCTAACTCCAGTTCTATGTGAAAAGGCTAAGAAGTTCACTGTGCTAATCATACAGCTTTGATAGTGAGCTATGTGTTGCCATATGCTTAGCAAAAGAGTGAGACTTGGTTTTATGATCTGAGTTATATTCAGTATAGAGGGAATTGTTTGGTCTTTTGACATATGGCGTTGGATCATATCAAATAAAAAATTTAATGTGGAGGTAATATCTGCTAATGCAATGTAATATCAAATAAAATGAAAATGCAATGGGTCATGAAGAGACTAGGAGAAAGAAGCCACTGAGGACCAAGTAATATATTTCACTTGATTGTTATCTCACCAAACATAAAGTGTCTCATGCTTTGCCTTTAGAACTACTGTAGTTAATATATGAGTTCTGTCTAGACTTTCTGATGCCATGATAGGTCTTTAGCCTTGATAGAGCAGAGAGAAAAGATTCTTTAAAAAGGGCGGCATCCACATTCATTTACAGATATTTTAACCAAAATATTAAATCCACTAAAGAGTGATTTGCCAATTTGTTAATTAATCAACAAAAAGAACAAAATCAAGAATAAGATGATCAAATGAAACTGTTTTCCCACCTAACACAACTTGGGTACTTTGAGCCAGACGTAAGAGGAGTATTTTGTAGTGGACCAAGAATGTTACCCTTGAATGAAAACATCTCCTTAAAGTATTTTCCTCTTCTATGGAATTTAATCAAACTTGAGCTCTTCATTAAGTAAGAGCCAATTATATGTAATGACAAGAAAGTGTCACTCATGAGTCCTAAGAGCATACATTAAGACAAGTGGTTTAGTAAGTACTAGTATTAAAAATGCAGTATGTAATGATATTCAAGATTCAAAAACAAAAAAAACCCATTATTTCTTCCCTCCGTCTCATCTTTCTACCTTCCCCATCTTTCTTTTCATAAATTTCTTTATTCATTTAAGCAAGTATGAATAATACAGCAACAAGGTACCCCATGTGAGTAAAACACTGCCCTTCCCATCATTACATACCAAAACCAAATACAGCTAGATCAGAATTCAGGAAGTTTAGTTTACATATTCGTGATCTTTCAATATTAATTCTAAATACTCAAAGAATTAGATTTTTGCTTGTGGATATTGAGAAGTGAAAGACCAAGGAAAGTGAACAAGCCCAGAGAAGGATTAAGTAAATTTTCTGGTCCATGCTTATACAAGCATTCATGCCTATGAGGATTTATATTCCAAAGAGACTATCAGTTGAAAAGACTAATATGGAGTTTTGACCCTGTATTTTATAGTTCTTCAATTCTTCCGAGGCAGAGAAGCCTAGGATGACCTTAGTTATCTGAAAATTTGCTTGTCTTGGGCATTCTTGACAATGCACAGATAACTCAGGAGCCTCATTTGTATCAAGTTACTCACACACCTCACTTTAAACAGTGGAGTAAATGACCTCTCTTTAGTAACATCTTACTAATTCTCTCTTATTGTTTGTGTTCCATCCAAACACACTGTAGCATATTTCTGGGAACTAGAGTCAAATGGCACGTCACCCTAAATTGTTTTTAAACTTGCATGCAGAGAGTCAAACTGTGGTCTGTGAATGAACATTGGGGGGGGGGGGAAGTCCCTATTTACTGGCTTAAGCCTCTGCACAATTGAAAAGCATAGAAGTAAAATCATATGTATCCCGTGAAAGGACCCATGCAAGGAAGAAAGGATTACATAACTCTTGCTTATCAATCAAAACTGAGAACAAAACTTACTCTTCCTATTGTGAACCAACGTCTCCTATTTCTTTACTCCATAAATAGCAGCCCTGGATAATAACAATAACTACTGCCCTTAGGTTGTCTAATGCAAGAAACCCGTTACTCTCTCAATGAGTCTCTCTCATCTGCACTCTCACTTTGTTGCAGAATGAAGCTTCTTATCATTTGGTAACCTTCAATTTTGATCAAGATGCCAAGAACCAAGAAACATCAAAACTGGAGAGTGTACTCTGGCAACATCTCTTCACAAAAAAGCTAGCTTCTCTACTGTAAAGAATTGTAAATCATAAGCATTTAAGTAATAAAAATAGCATTTACTTGGAAATTCATTCTATAAGATATGAGACGTTGAGTTAACTGACTGTTATAATAATAGTTGAAAACCCAAGTTTATATAGAGACTGTGGTTATGGAGCAATTAAGGGCAAACAATGTATCATGTACTAAAGAATCTAAATCTGCAAACTGGATTTCTGGATGTGTAAGGATGCAAATAGTTCTATATTTATCACCCAGCAAAAACTCAAGTTCAAGTGACCGCAACATTAAACAAGATACACTGATTCTGATAGAAAGAAAAGTGGAGAGTAGCCTTGAATACATTGGCATAGGAGACAGCTTTTTGAACAGAACACTGGTAGTGCAGTAACTGTACCCAATAATTAATAAATGGAACCTCGTGAAACTTAAATCTTCTCTAAGGCAAAGAACACTATCATTCAGACAAAGCAGCAGTCTACAGAATGGAAAAATATGTTTTATTAACTCTACATTCAATAAAGGACAAATATCCAAAATATATAAAGAACTCAAGAGTATATATCAAGAATTAAATAATCCAACTAAAAATCATCTACAGATATAAACAAAATTCTCAATAAAGGAAACTCAATGGCTAAGAAACATTTAAAGAAAAGTTCACAATCCTTAGCCATCAATTAAATGTCAATCAAAATTACACTGAATTTCATTTTACACCCATGAGAATGGCTAACATCAATAACACAAATGATAGCTAATGCTGGAGATGATGTGGAATAAGGGGAACATTCATCCATTGCTGGCAAGAGTGCAAACTTGGACAACCACTATGTAAATCAGTGTGGCAGCTATTCAGGAAGATGGGGATTGATCTGCCTCGAGATCCAGCTATACCCCTCTTTGGCATATACCCAAAGGACATTTCACCTACCACAAGGACTTTTGTTCAACCACATTCATTGTGTCTTTAGTCATAATAGCCAGGAAGTGGAAAAAACAAGATGTCTCTCAACATGGATAAATAAATCGTGGTGCATCTACAAAATGGAGTAATAATAATCTGTTAAGAGAAATGACATCATGAAACTTGCAGGCAAAAGATTCAACTAGAAAAAAATCATCTTGAGTGAGTTAACCTAGACCCAGAAGTATAAATATGGTATACATTTGCTTGTATATGAATATTAGCAAATAAGTAAATGTTAGCCAAGTTATAATCTATAGACCCAGAGAGGATAAGTATAGAGGAAGGGTCTATGTGGGAGAGGTATGGATCTTCCTGGAAAGGGGAAATAGAATAGATTATACAGATGGACTGGGGGTAGGTGTGGATGAGAATGGGGCAATAAGGTGGGAAAGAGGAGGGTAAATGGGGTAGAGGGAAAGAGTAAGGGGAGAGACACCTGTAACTGAGGATCATGGAGGGATTATATGGAAATCTACTATAGTGGAAACCTCCAAAACCTCCAAAAATGTATGACCGTGATCCTAATGAGATATCCTAATATTGGGGCCAGTCTCAAATGTCTATTTCTTATCACCTAATGAGGCTTCTAGTAACAGGATTGGGTTACATTCAATTGAGGTTTTGGCCAAGGGTGTAAAAAAGGAATTCCCATAGAACCCAGACTGTTGCTAAGTTAATGCATAACTCTCCACAAACTGACAACAGGGCCCCACTATTATGGGAAACATCCATACAACTCATTGAACATGAAGAAGTCAAGCTGGTGCCTTCATGGAGCTTTTACCAATATGTTCTCATTTCTTAGATATGGGAACTTAAAGGCTGCAAAGAGAGAAATTTAAACACCACCCCAGCCATATAACTTTTGACCTACACTATATCCTGAAAATATGTTAGGAAAATAGTGCTACAAAACTGTGGTAAAGGTCAACAGATGTCAGGTTTGACTTAAAACCTACTTCAATAGATGGAAGTCATACCTATCATTGCTTTGTTAATCAAGAACCAGGGACTAAATATCTGGGAGAATAAAAAACAGAAAAAGAAAAGGTAACAATAAAATAACTCCTAATGATATTCTTCTATACTTGCAGATCAGTGTCTTATTTAGAAATCACCATAAAAGTTTTCTCAAGCAGCAGATTGGAACAAATGCAGAGATTCACAGTCAGATATTATGCAGAACGTGTATATATGTTATATCTCCATCAAATTTATACCCTCAGAGTTCAGGGAACTGTTTGGAGGAGGAAGTGGAAGAAGTGGAAAAGCCTGAGGGGCTGAAGGACACAAGGAGAATAAGGTCTTTTGAATTAACTAAGAAAGAAACATATGAACTCTCAGAGATGGAAGCAAACTGTGCCTAAATATGTCGGCACTGGGTTCTCTTCATATATATCATAGCTTTTAGCTTAGCATTTTTTCTTTTATGAGATTTCTGACTGTGAGAATACGTGGGTCTTTGATTCTTGTGCCTGTCCTTGGGACACTTTTCCTTCTGTTGGATTACCTTTCCAACTTTGATCTGAAGGTTCTTGCTTTATTCTAATATATTTTATTTTGTCACCCACACCTGCATCAAAAGGGTTGGCTGTGTTGTGTTGCCCAGTCAAGGTGCAGTACACACTCTCCTGAGTGTTGATGCTAGATGGGTGGGAGATAACTCTGCCACTATTATGACAACAGGACCAGTTTTTCCATCTGCCTCAGGTGTTGGTGGGCAGCAGGGAGGGTATCTTCCTCCTGTCCATCCTGATATGGGACAGATGAAAAATGGGGACAACTCTCCAGTGCTCACCTTCAGTGCTGTCTCACACCTTTACTAACAGGGTTGGCTATATTGTGCTGCTCTAGGGAGGTGTAGGACTTGCTCTCCCAAGTGTTGCAGCTTGTGGGGGGCAAGAATCTTTTTTTTAATGAATGGAAAACATGAAAACACATCATCAACAGCAAAAATGCCTATTAGATCAATGAATGACTAGCATTATTTTTCATAGTATACAAGTATTTTCCTTGTAATTACTAAATATTCACAAAAGCCATTATGTTGTACAGCTCCTGATTCATGTGAAATGTATAATAATATATATGTTGATGAATGAAAAAATAAAACAGAAAAGAATGTAAATTGCTATTGAAGAGAACCTGAGTTGCATTCTCAGCATCTACAACAGGCTGATTCCAACTCCCTGCAACTCCAGCTCAAAGGATTCAGTGCCTCTTTCTGACCTCATGGGTACAGTGCTCACATGCACAAACTTACATAAGTTCAGGCATACACATGCACAAACAATTAAAAAAGCAAAAAAAAAACCTCAAAATTATCAAATGTTTAACAATTCTTTAGAAGAATAGTTTTGTTTGTTGGTTTTGATTTTTTTGTTTTGTTTTTTTGTTTTTCTTTTGGTAGGGATCTAACTCAGGGCTTTGAGAAGGTAAAGATAAGAACTCTGCTACCGAGCCACTTCTGCATTCAAAGAGACTATTTAATTTGGGCAAAGGTATTTAACAGATCAAACTATTGTCACTACTGTAAACTTTTCATTATAAGTATTTTAAAGATAAGTTTGCCAAAGTATAGCATAAATTTTCAAGTTTGGGCTTCACTTTCTCATCCAAATCCACAAACATAAATCTACCGCTCCTTAATATTTCTGTGTGACATATATCAACTCAGTCATGCCAATGGGAAAAAAGGAAATAACACATATAGAAACAAAATGCACATGTACATATATATAGGTATGAATTTACAAAAAAAGCATACACATGCATGCACACATGTACCATACTGTACCATACAGAATAAGTCAACAAAGGAAGCATCACTTCATGCTTTGTTTTTGTCTTTGTTGATTTGAAGTGACTTTGAAACTATTTAGGGATATAAATTTCATTTCAAGTAGATTTGAGGTTTTTTTTTTTGCAACATTATAGTTGTTATGTTTGCTAGGCAGTGTGTGCAAAGCACCCAATCAAGAAGAGATATAATAATTTCTTCAAAGAAATTTCAGCAAAGTCCTACATTTTATTTATTTGTAGACACAACACACAACAATTATGTCAGCTAGTCCTACAATACAATGAAAAACCCAGAATGTAGAATTAGTGGAGATGAACAAATTAGAATGGCTGTACCAACCTCAATCCCTCACATAATGTGAATGCACGGTCATGGAACTTGCATAAAGGAAGAGCATGGGAGCAGCTGCTAGATGCATTGGGAATTGTCTGGAGCTGAATATAGGGAAGTTACCATTTCCATTCAAGTAATCTAGAATTTCAATACATGCTCTAAAAGCAATATTGAAAACATTAATTTAGAATCAAGCACATACTTTTCTTTATCTTTCTTTCTTCCTCTCTTTCTCTTTTCCGTTGCCTTCCATGGTGCTTGAGACTTACTCTTTCTTTTCCCTTCAAATGAGTGCACTGTTAATATTGCCCTTGAACACTTTCTAAATTCTTCATTACAAATCTATGTATTAACTGTGATCGTCTTATTTATTTGATGAAAAAAATGTTATTTTAGTGTATAAAGCAAAATCAGTTGCCTAAACTCATGCTTTCCAAATTGTAAATGTTTCCTGGAAGATGCCTCATACCCCACATTAGTATTTTAAGGCACTCTTAGCAGCAGGCCATGACATGGCATGATTAACACTCATAAATTAGAGTAGAGATTCTGAGACTGAGTAGAACTTCATCCATACTTCTTTCTAAGCTTCCCAGCACTGTGGACTATGACCTTTAGGAAGACTAAATATGATTCACCAAGGACTCCAATATTAGACATCACACTAAAATAAAATTTTATTTTATTGGGCTATAAGATTTGAGGATTTGTTTGTTATACAAGTATTGTTCTAAATAAAACTGAACTTTAGTCTAAATAAAACTGAACTAAACTTCCGAAAGACTGATTGACCAATCAGAAAGCAAAGCTTAAAAGTACCTCAGATTCTGAAGCATCTAACTTTTTGCTACATTATTGTCAAGTATTGCTTACTAAATCATGGTAGTTTCATACTTGTTCCTAACAATTTTCAGGATTATTTTCCTTAAAGAATACTTATATGATTAAAAGAATACTTTTATCTTTTTAATTATACTTCATTCAATATATTTTCCAAAATTATTTTGTGATTCTCCTTTCTTTTTTATTTTGAACCCAAACAAATCTGTAGCCATTATCAGGTGTGAATACTGTTCCTTCCCCATGACTAAACTTTGAAGAATGATTAGGAGTGAGTTTTTCAGTGAAATTCCTTTTATATAATCATGAGTATCACAAAATGTGGTCAATAGGTATAGAAGATGGCATGGAAAGAGCAGGAGAAAACACAACATGTTTTAGTCCAGGTGAAATAGGACCCTGATCTGAATCAAGATGTTGCCATTAGAAGTAGAAAAAATGGTTCCATCCAAGAAGACTGCAAATCAGGGTAAGGGAGATGGTGATTCCCATTATCTATGTTATTCCATTTTTAGAGGATGTAATCATTCATTAAGAGGACATAATGATTAGATATTATCTAAAGAAAAGCGAAATTCCAGCATTTAAACACTGGGTCTATCACTTCCTAGTCCTACAATCCGAGATAATGTCCTGAGCCTCAGTGTCCTCAGAAGGACAAAGGGAGAAGTATCATTTATCTAAACTCATGAGACTATACAAATATTTTAATATAACATAAACATTATTATACATATGAATACACATGTACCTATGTATGTTCTTCATGTTGTTTGTTACTATTATTACAGCCTAGCTCTGGGTATCTTTATCTTCTCTTAGCAATTATGTCCCTTAAGCATGATAGTTATAATTTATTCCTCTATGTCTTCCTTCAAAGAACTATCAATTTTATATTAGAACTCAAAACACTAATTGTGTTCTTAGCAAACATCTACAATTAATATGTTTTATCAAAATACAAACACAAAAATTTCAATTAAGGAGCTTGGAGAAAGGCTCAATTAATAAAGTACTTTCCTAACCTACATGAAGCCTAGGTTTTAATTCATGGCAACCCATAAACTAGATATAATAATTCTGTTACTCAGAAGGGAGAGACAGGAAGATCAGGAATGAAAGGTGATCTGGATAAGACAGCAAGTTCAAGGCTAGTCTGGGCTACGTGAGACTCAGAATCAATAATAAACTCTCAAAAATGAAGTTTATAGCCATTGACATAGTACTCAGTGATGCCATTTTGAACAAACATGTACTGTTTTATTGTGCAATATATGAAGACTACCTGTCAACTTTCATGCAAGTCATGGGACTGTGAACACACCAGATGCAATCATTGTTTGAATACTTCTCATGAGAACAGACTACTCCTGCTATCAAAAACAAGGTAAGATGATAAGGTCAGGATATAGATGAAGAGCTTTAAAGAATCATCTAGTTCAGCAATTTTCCTTTAGAAGGAATAAAGCCAACCTTTGAAAACTAGAGAAGAGGAGGATCATGTTGCTAACCCTCTCCCATTTAGCTCTTAGATTGTTATTGAAAAATGAAATAGCAGAGACCTATCATTTAAAATCCCAGAGGGCATCACCTGTGCACCTTAAGCAAATCCATTGCATATTTAATAACTCTTATTACTAGTGTATTATTTGGATGTCCTATTGCTGAAAAAAATGTATGAAGAAACTAAACACACTGACAGTTTCAAATACCAACATGGAAATCTTTTCCTCACAGAACTACTGCAAGATACAGAAGCTTCTACTTTAAAAGTACTTTAAGCTGGCTCCTTCACGGGGGGAGTAAGGGCACCAGGAATCAGCAAGCTGTTTTCATTCCATTGCTAATGCATTATTTTCCTCAGGGAAGCTGGGGAGAGAATGTTTTAAACGGTGAAGCTTGCTTGACTGCACATAACCCTGTCCCAACAGCATGTGATGCACTTGGCATTTCCTCCTTGCTGGTGTTTAGTAAGGAAATGTTGTTTCTATTTTATAAATCAGAATTCTCATCAGCTCCTGTCACAGTGGCTCGCAGTTTAGCCTGCCATACAGGCTGCATAACTAGTGCTTCTAAAGAACTGACCTTGATTTCTTAAGAAGTATAATCCCATCGGGAGGACAAATAATTGAAAATCTGAATAAATAACAAAGAAGTTATAAGTATAATATATTCTAAAGTACAAATGTATAGCTCTATGATATCAGTTCTATATAATAAATTGTATCTCTAAATAATAAATATAAGCTGGAGCCTAAATACCCTGAACATTAGAATATGACCTAATTTTAAAACAGAGTCATTACAGGTCACTATGTTATGTTAAAATTAGGTCATTAGCATTCGGTTCCCAGCCCAGCTAGAATACCAGTCACAAGTAAATATCAGAGTGGGGGCAGAAAGATTATAAGGGACAATGACTGAGTCTTTTATATAGGAAAGGGAAGCTATACCCATTAAATTAAAACACTATCATAGCCTAAACAAGACCTGAGCATAATAACAAGATTTGGCATGTCAATGAGGATGGAGAAAATCTCAGAGGACCGCACTTCTAAATGAAGAGCTATAGACAATTGACTGCTCAGAGAGTGAAAAACCAGTCTTTTTCAGGGAAAAGCCCTCTAAATGGTTATCATCATACCAGGTGGTCATCTCTAAAAAAAAAAAAATATATCTGTGTGTGCTTTATCTTATAATATATATAGCTTGTATTTATATATTTATAAGTCTTTATACATATAACAATAATAATTAAAGAAAAAAACAACGTAGTGTGAATAGGTGACACGAGAATTGTCACAAGAAGCCACATGGGCATTTTGAAAGCTCTCCTCTTACATCTGAACCTTTGCCTTAGTCTTCTCCGAGTCTGATAGTTAACCTTCATCCTTTACTGGTTAAGCTAGTCAGGTGGTGGGACACAACCCATTTCTTCTACAACAGCCACAGCTATGTGGCAATAGATTATTATAAATGGGTTAAAATAAGATGTAAGAATTAACCAATGAAAAGCTAGAGCTAATAGGCCAACCAGTGATTTAATTAATACAGTTTCTGTGTGATTATTTTGGGGCGAAGTGGTCAAGGACTAACAAGTGACCCCTTCCTTACTAAACACTATGGACCAAGATGTTTCAAAGTCCATCTGAAACACTTCCCCAGCTCTCTTCCCACTTCAAGGGAATGGAAAATGTCCTGCCCATCAGTTTCCTTCCAATGTCCATTTACTTCAAAACTCAAGAACTTGATAAAGGAGGTTCTATATAAAGTCTAACCATAGTGATTTTTAGAAGTCACATCAATGTGGGCACAATTACAGCAAAGGCTGCACTGTATTTCAGTTCACAGTAACTCTAAAGAAGTGGCAATTATTGTCTGCTTCAGTCTTCAAAGTCACACAGTCATCAAGACATATGAACAGCAGGGCTTGGTGCAGCATCCCAGGCAAAGATTCTCTGGTTTCTCCGTGAACAATGAAGGTGGCCTCATCGGTGACGCCTGCAGTGCTCCCACGCAGGTGTCTGTGTAGTAATTCCCACAGTGTGGTCGTCAGGATTCGTCCAAGGAATAAATAAATCTAGAACACACTCTCAGGATCTTTGTCAGAACCAAATGTCTAGTGAATGAAATGCAATCTTGTGTTTGAACAGGTTCTCTAGGTGATTCTCAGGTGGATTAAAGTTCCTATCAAAATTTGGTAATAACAGTGTTTGTCTCTCTATCAGACTTTCATGGCCTTAGAGGAGCAACTATGTCTTACTCATTTAGAATATTGGTGCTCAGAGAAGGTTGTCATAATTTCTTACTTATTAGCAAAGTAATATATTCATATGACTACTTTTCTGTCCTGACCACTGACTCAAAACTGTTACCTATCAAAGTGATGTCATAAGTGGATGGATGTTATGTCCTCTCTCTAAAGGATACATGAGATAAAACTAACTTAAAATTTTGTGTGGAATTCGTGCTATCTTTGTTACTTACCATGGCTATCCCATCCCAGTTTTAAAGTGCAGACATTACTCTATATGTCTCACTCCATGGAATGATCTTCTCCATGCCTCCTCCAGGGTCCCACCTCCATAGCATCACGTTCTTCTCCTCATCTTATAGATAAAGAATTCATTTGATTAACATTCCTACAAGACAACTCTATGATTGGACCCCCTGAACTGATGCTGGGGAGAACCACTTTACAGCATATTTCCTCACAGCAGAGAGATTAGGATGGCAAATAGTAGGGACCATTGTCCTCAGTGAAAGAATAAGTAGCCATTATTAATAAAGGTATAGAGGGTTTGCAAACACAGTATCCCCTGCATCAGAGGAGAGAAGTCAGGGGAAACTTGTGATATTGCTTTACTTTCCTGCCCAGAATGAAGTATGGAGTCAGAAAAGACTCTCGTTGGACAAAGAGATTTGGTTGAATTAAGTCTCAGGTAAAGATATTGTTGTGGTTAATAAAGACAGGACGAAAGAATCTAAACTCATCTAAAAGATAAACCAGAGATTGTCTGTGAGATATTTCTCAGATTGGATCAATTTATTCACTCTAATGGGGAGGAAACTATTTCATGGGCTTCCAGACTGAAGAAAACGAACATAACCTGAGCACTGGCCTTCATCTCTTTTCACTTCCTTACTACAGATGCAAAGTCACAGATGCCCAGAGCCCCACTGCTATGCTATCTCCATGTACATAGACTTTACCCTCTAACTGAAATAAACTCTCCCCTCCTGCTGTGGCTGGATGTTTTGTCACAGCAATTAGAAAATGAGCAATTACAGGCATTGGACCAGTCAGATGGCTAATCACAGATAATTGATGTGTGGAATGTGTCCTACACATAGGCTAAAGATGCTGGGTACAAGTTAGACACTGCCTTTATGATGAATTTATAAATTCTATGCAAGTATATACACATTTAAATAACACACACAAAATACACACACACACACACACACACACACACACACACACACATATATATATATATATATATGGGATACTGTTACATTTCTTTTCTAGTTTTGTAGCCTATAAGCAATTTATATAGGTATATAAACAAAACCTGTGCCCATAGTATGGTAATCCCACCATAAAGAGTTTGGCTACTACTTAGGAAAGACCTAAATATGGAGAGTACTCCTTAGCCTCATGTTTGAATTCAACTTCTTCTTTAAGCATAACTACATAGTCACTGCATGAGCTATTTGGATCATATTTAAAACAATATGATTGGGTGATATTGTTGCTTAATTTGGGCTACCATACCAAACTTCAATGCATTAAGTGGCAGAAGCAGAAAAATGATTATTTATCTCCATTTTGGAGACTGGAAAATCTAGAACTGAGGTGCCAGAATATTTAGGATTTGTTGAGGGCTATCTTCATGTTTGGCAGATAGCTTCTTTCTTCTGCCTTATTTTCCTATGGTAAAGAGCGAGTTCATTTTAATCTATTCCTAAATGCTAATCAATTCTATCATGAAGGTTCCACCCTCATGATGTCCTCTAAACCTACTCTTTTGCCAAAGTCTCAACTACTAAATGCACAGGTGATGAGGGAGTCCCCTTTGTTTGCTGTGAATACCAGTAGTTAATAAAGAA
>NW_004949099.1:24807036-24848430 GCF_000317375.1 Microtus ochrogaster | reverse complement strand
GAGACTTACTCTTTCTTTTCCCTTCAAATGAGTGCACTGTTAATATTGCCCTTGAACACTTTCTAAATTCTTCATTACAAATCTATGTATTAACTGTGATCGTCTTATTTATTTGATGAAAAAAAATGTTATTTTAGTGTATAAAGCAAAATCAGTTGCCTAAACTCATGCTTTCCAAATTGTAAATGTTTCCTGGAAGATGCCTCATACCCAACATTTGTATTTTAAGGCACTCTTAGCAGCAGGCCATGACATGGCATGATTAACACTCATAAATTAGAGTAGAGATTCTGAGACTGAGTAGAACTTCATCCATACTTCTTTCTAAGCTTCCCAGCACTGTGGACTATGACCTTTAGGAAGACTAAATATGATTCACCAAGGACTCCAATATTAGACATCACACTAAAATAAAATTTTATTTTATTGGGCTATAAGATTTGAGGATTTGTTTGTTATACAAGTATTGTTCTAAATAAAACTGAACTTTAGTCTAAATAAAACTGAACTAAACTTCCGAAAGACTGATTGACCAATCAGAAAGCAAAGCTTAAAAGTACCTCAGATTCTGAAGCATCTAACTTTTTGCTACATTATTGTCAAGTATTACTTACTAAATCATGGTAGTTTCATTCGTGTTCCTAACAATTTTCAGGATTATTTTCCTTAAAGAATACTTATATGATTAAAAGAATACTTTTATCTTTTTAATTATACTTCATTCAATATATTTTCCAAAATTATTTTGTGATTCTCCTTTCTTTTTTATTTTGAACCCAAACAAATCTGTAGCCATTATCAGGTGTGAATACTGTTCCTTCCCCATGACTAAACTTTGAAGAATGATTAGGAGTGAGTTTTTCAGTGAAATTCCTTTTATATAATCATGAGTATCACAAAATGTGGTCAATAGGTATAGAAGATGGCATGGAAAGAGCAGGAGAAAACACAACATGTTTTAGTCCAGGTGAAATAGGACCCTGATCTGAATCAAGATGTTGCCATTAGAAGTAGAAAAAATGGTTCCATCCAAGAAGACTGCAAATCAGGGTAAGGGAGATGGTGATTCCCATTATCTATGTTATTCCATTTTTAGAGGATGTAATCATTCATTAAGAGGACATAATGATTAGATATTATCTAAAGAAAAGCGAAATTCCAGCATTTAAACACTGGGTCTATCACTTCCTAGTCCTACAATCCGAGATAATGTCCTGAGCCTCAGTGTCCTCAGAAGGACAAAGGGAGAAGTATCATTTATCTAAACTCATGAGACTATACAAATATTTTAATATAACATAAACATTATTATACATATGAATACACATGTACCTATGTATGTTCTTCATGTTGTTTGTTACTATTATTACAGCCTAGCTCTGGGTATCTTTATCTTCTCTTAGCAATTATGTCCCTTAAGCATGATAGTTATAATTTATTCCTCTATGTCTTCCTTCAAAGAACTATCAATTTTATATTAGAACTCAAAACACTAATTGTGTTCTTAGCAAACATCTACAATTAATATGTTTTATCAAAATACAAACACAAAAATTTCAATTAAGGAGCTTGGAGAAAGGCTCAATTAATAAAGTACTTTCCTAACCTACATGAAGCCTAGGTTTTAATTCACGGCAACCCATAAACTAGATATAATAATTCTATTACTCAGAAGGGAGAGACAGGAAGATTAGGAATGAAAGGCAATCTGGATAAGACAGCAAGTTCAAGGCTAGTCTGGGCTACGTGAGACTCAGAATCAATAATAAACTCTCAAAAATGAAGTTTATAGCCATTGACATAGTACTCAGTGATGCCATTTTGAACAAACATGTACTGTTTTATTGTGCAATATATGAAGACTACCTGTCAACTTTCATGCAAGTCATGGGACTGTGAACACACCAGATGCAATCATTGTTTGAATACTTCTCATGAGAACAGACTACTCCTGCTATCAAAAACAAGGTAAGATGATAAGGTCAGGATATAGATGAAGAGCTTTAAAGAATCATCTAGTTCAGCAATTTTCCTTTAGAAGGAATAAAGCCAACCTTTGAAAACTAGAGAAGAGGAGGATCATGTTGCTAACCCTCTCCCATTTAGCTCTTAGATTGTTATTGAAAAATGAAATAGCAGAGACCTATCATTTAAAATCCCAGAGGGCATCACCTGTGCACCTTAAGCAAATCCATTGCATATTTAATAACTCTTATTACTAGTGTATTATTTGGATGTCCTATTGCTGAAAAAAATGTATGAAGAAACTAAACACACTGACAGTTTCAAATACCAACATGGAAATCTTTTCCTCACAGAACTACTGCAAGATACAGAAGCTTCTACTTTAAAAGTACTTTAAGCTGGCTCCTTCACGGGGGGAGTAAGGGCACCAGGAATCAGCAAGCTGTTTTCATTCCATTGCTAATGCATTATTTTCCTCAGGGAAGCTGGGGAGAGAATGTTTTAAACGGTGAAGCTTGCTTGACTGCACATAACCCTGTCCCAACAGCATGTGATGCACTTGGCATTTCCTCCTTGCTGGTGTTTAGTAAGGAAATGTTGTTTCTATTTTATAAATCAGAATTCTCATCAGCTCCTGTCACAGTGGCTCGCAGTTTAGCCTGCCATACAGGCTGCATAACTAGTGCTTCTAAAGAACTGACCTTGATTTCTTAAGAAGTATAATCCCATCGGGAGGACAAATAATTGAAAATCTGAATAAATAACAAAGAAGTTATAAGTATAATATATTCTAAAGTACAAATGTATAGCTCTATGATATCAGTTCTATATAATAAATTGTATCTCTAAATAATAAATATAAGCTGGAGCCTAAATACCCTGAACATTAGAATATGACCTAATTTTAAAACAGAGTCATTACAGGTCACTATGTTATGTTAAAATTAGGTCATTAGCATTCGGTTCCCAGCCCAGCTAGAATACCAGTCACAAGTAAATATCAGAGTGGGGGCAGAAAGATTATAAGGGACAATGACTGAGTCTTTTATATAGGAAAGGGAAGCTATACCCATTAAATTAAAACACTATCATAGCCTAAACAAGACCTGAGCATAATAACAAGATTTGGCATGTCAATGAGGATGGAGAAAATCTCAGAGGACCGCACTTCTAAATGAAGAGCTATAGACAATTGACTGCTCAGAGAGTGAAAAACCAGTCTTTTTCAGGGAAAAGCCCTCTAAATGGTTATCATCATACCAGGTGGTCATCTCTAAAAAAAAAAAAATATATCTGTGTGTGCTTTATCTTATAATATATATAGCTTGTATTTATATATTTATAAGTCTTTATACATATAACAATAATAATTAAAGAAAAAAACAACGTAGTGTGAATAGGTGACACGAGAATTGTCACAAGAAGCCACATGGGCATTTTGAAAGCTCTCCTCTTACATCTGAACCTTTGCCTTAGTCTTCTCCGAGTCTGATAGTTAACCTTCATCCTTTACTGGTTAAGCTAGTCAGGTGGTGGGACACAACCCATTTCTTCTACAACAGCCACAGCTATGTGGCAATAGATTATTATAAATGGGTTAAAATAAGATGTAAGAATTAACCAATGAAAAGCTAGAGCTAATAGGCCAACCAGTGATTTAATTAATACAGTTTCTGTGTGATTATTTTGGGGCGAAGTGGTCAAGGACTAACAAGTGACCCCTTCCTTACTAAACACTATGGACCAAGATGTTTCAAAGTCCATCTGAAACACTTCCCCAGCTCTCTTCCCACTTCAAGGGAATGGAAAATGTCCTGCCCATCAGTTTCCTTCCAATGTCCATTTACTTCAAAACTCAAGAACTTGATAAAGGAGGTTCTATATAAAGTCTAACCATAGTGATTTTTAGAAGTCACATCAATGTGGGCACAATTACAGCAAAGGCTGCACTGTATTTCAGTTCACAGTAACTCTAAAGAAGTGGCAATTATTGTGTGCTTCAGTCTTCAAAGCCACACAGTCATCAAGACATATGAACAGCAGGGCTTGGTGAAGCATCCCAGGCAAAGATTCTCTGGTTTCTCCGTGAACAATGAAGGTGGCCTCATCGGTGACTCCTGCAGTGCTCCCACGCAGGTGTCTGTAGTAATTCCCACAGTGTGGTCATCAGGATTCCTCCAAGGAATAAATAAATCTAGAACACACTCTCAGGATCTTTGTCAGAACCAAATGTCTAGTGAATGAAATGCAATCTTGTGTTTGAACAGGTTCTCTAGGTGATTCTCAGGTGGATTAAAGTTCCTATCAAAATTTGGTAATAACAGTGTTTGTCTCTCTATCAGACTTTCATGGCCTTAGAGGAGCAACTATGTCTTACTCATTTAGAATATTGGTGCTCAGAGAAGGTTGTCATAATTTCTTACTTATTAGCAAAGTAATATATTCATATGACTACTTTTCTGTCCTGACCACTGACTCAAAACTGTTACCTATCAAAGTGATGTCATAAGTGGATGGATGTTATGTCCTCTCTCTAAAGGATACATGAGATAAAACTAACTTAAAATTTTGTGTGGAATTCGTGCTATCTTTGTTACTTACCATGGCTATCCCATCCCAGTTTTAAAGTGCAGACATTACTCTATATGTCTCACTCCATGGAATGATCTTCTCCATGCCTCCTCCAGGGTCCCACCTCCATAGCATCACGTTCTTCTCCTCATCTTATAGATAAAGAATTCATTTGATTAACATTCCTACAAGACAACTCTATGATTGGACCCCCTGAACTGATGCTGGGGAGAACCACTTTACAGCATATTTCCTCACAGCAGAGAGATTAGGATGGCAAATAGTAGGGACCATTGTCCTCAGTGAAAGAATAAGTAGCCATTATTAATAAAGGTATAGAGGGTTTGCAAACACAGTATCCCCTGCATCAGAGGAGAGAAGTCAGGGGAAACTTGTGATATTGCTTTACTTTCCTGCCCAGAATGAAGTATGGAGTCAGAAAAGACTCTCGTTGGACAAAGAGATTTGGTTGAATTAAGTCTCAGGTAAAGATATTGTTGTGGTTAATAAAGACAGGACGAAAGAATCTAAACTCATCTAAAAGATAAACCAGAGATTGTCTGTGAGATATTTCTCAGATTGGATCAATTTATTCACTCTAATGGGGAGGAAACTATTTCATGGGCTTCCAGACTGAAGAAAACGAACATAACCTGAGCACTGGCCTTCATCTCTTTTCACTTCCTTACTACAGATGCAAAGTCACAGATGCCCAGAGCCCCACTGCTATGCTATCTCCATGTACATAGACTTTACCCTCTAACTGAAATAAACTCTCCCCTCCTGCTGTGGCTGGATGTTTTGTCACAGCAATTAGAAAATGAGCAATTACAGGCATTGGACCAGTCAGATGGCTAATCACAGATAATTGATGTGTGGAATGTGTCCTACACATAGGCTAAAGATGCTGGGTACAAGTTAGACACTGCCTTTATGATGAATTTATAAATTCTATGCAAGTATATACACATTTAAATAACACACACAAAATACACACACACACACACACACACACACACACACACACACATATATATATATATATATATGGGATACTGTTACATTTCTTTTCTAGTTTTGTAGCCTATAAGCAATTTATATAGGTATATAAACAAAACCTGTGCCCATAGTATGGTAATCCCACCATAAAGAGTTTGGCTACTACTTAGGAAAGACCTAAATATGGAGAGTACTCCTTAGCCTCATGTTTGAATTCAACTTCTTCTTTAAGCATAACTACATAGTCACTGCATGAGCTATTTGGATCATATTTAAAACAATATGATTGGGTGATATTGTTGCTTAATTTGGGCTACCATACCAAACTTCAATGCATTAAGTGGCAGAAGCAGAAAAATGATTATTTATCTCCATTTTGGAGACTGGAAAATCTAGAACTGAGGTGCCAGAATATTTAGGATTTGTTGAGGGCTATCTTCATGTTTGGCAGATAGCTTCTTTCTTCTGCCTTATTTTCCTATGGTAAAGAGCGAGTTCATTTTAATCTATTCCTAAATGCTAATCAATTCTATCATGAAGGTTCCACCCTCATGATGTCCTCTAAACCTACTCTTTTGCCAAAGTCTCAACTACTAAATGCACAGGTGATGAGGGAGTCCCCTTTGTTTGCTGTGAATACCAGTAGTTAATAAAGAAATAGCTGCTTTGGGCCTATTGCGGTGCAGAATATGGCAAGGCAGAAATTCCAACTAAATAGAAGAGGAGAGAGTAGGCAGAGTCAAAGAGATGCCATGCAGCCACTGGAGACGTCCATGCTGCAGTATTGGTAAAGCATGAGCCTTGGAGTATCATATAAAATAATAGAAATGGATGAAGTTAAGATTAAGATTAAGCTAGCCAAGAAGTAGCTAAAGCTAATACACAAAGCAGTGGTTTAATTAATACAGTTTCTGTGCAATTATTTCGTGTCTGGTTAGCTGGGAAACAAACAAGCAGCCTCTGTCAGCACACAGGGGCTAAACATTTCCACTGGATTTTGGATGGAGATATTTCAGTTGACAGGAGGTGTGATTCAATCTCACCATAGAAATAACATAACAAACACCAAAACAAAAGTGAGAATTTAACTCCATATGGATAAGACACCAAACACTTATGCTAGATGTTCGTAAGAAAAAAAATAGTGGCTATAAATACAAGGATATCAAAAGGGTAATGGTATAGATATCTATTTGACTGCCAAACTAAAACAACCATGCCCCTACGTCTAGAAAAACCATCCTATCGTGTAAAACAAGTACTCACTGGTCTTTAAAGATTTTACTTATCTTTGTCAAAATCTTCATGAATATTAATGGTTTGCTTTCCTGTATGCGTGTGTAACATGTGATTGGCTGGTGTCCTTAGAGGCCAGAAGAGAGCATTAGATCCTTGGAACTGGAGTTATAAACCATTGTTAATCACCATATGGGTGCTGGGAAATGAACCCAAGTCTTGTGGAAGAGTGCTCTTAACTATGGAGCCATCTGCCAGTCCCAATGATGTCCACTTCAAACAAACCAAATTACCTTGGGATTTGGGGCTTATATCTTATTTTTTCTTTGGTTGTGAGCCTAGTCATTAATGGCTGAGTCATCTCTCAGCCCCATCTTATTTTATGAAACAAAGTAAATCTTAAAGTCTCAAAAGTAAATGGAGAACCTAGACAGCAAAGAGGACCCTAAGAGAGACATACATGGATCTAATCTACATGAGAAGTAGACAAAGACAAGATCTCCTGAGTAAATTGGGAGCATGGGGACCATGGAGGAGTGTTGAGGGGGAGGGGAGCAAAAGTGAAGGGAGCAAAGAAAAATGTATTGCTCCATAAAATCAATAATTTTTTAAAAGTAACTAGAAATAATTATAAGAGCCCACCACTAAAGGTGATTTAAACCACATGTACCATTTTTTGAGCTTTAGAGATTAAAAAACCCAAAATCAAGATCCCAGCATATATACAATCTCTTCTAGAAATCTTGGTTTGAAGATAGTTCATTCTTGTCTTTACTTTTTTGGTGGGGTTAGCATACAAAGTAATAGATTTAATCACAGCAGCTTTACTATGTCAATATATTTGGTTTCATTTCTTCTCCTAATCAGTTTTGATCTCTGTCTTTTTCTGACCCACATCAATTTCTCTCATTAAAATCAATGTTTCGATAACCTGGTATGGGGGTTTGAATGAAATGGCCTCCACAGACTCATTAGTTTGACTGATTGGTAACCAGTTGGTAAGATGGTTTGAGAATAATTAAAAGGTTTCAAAAAATCTGTGGCATTTGCAATTATCGTTCTCTGCTGTCTCCTTGTCTCCTGCCAAGTTCCCTGTCATGATGGTCATGGGCTTAATTTTGCAACTGTATGCAAGACACAAAAAATTCTGTCTTTCTAAGTTGTCATGGTTGTGATGCTTCTTTATAGCAATAGGAAAGTGACCAAGAACCTAGTTGTACTAATTTCTTACAAAATGACTACTAACCCACCAGCAGTGGAGGAATGTTCCTCTTACCCATCTCCAATATAAACTGTTATTAGTGTTTTTGATTTTGTCTGTTCTGACAGGTATAAGAAGGAATCTGAGAGATGTTTTAATATGCATTTTTTCTGATGGCTAAGAATGTTGAGCATTTCCTTAAGTGTCTTTCAGCCATTTGATATTCATCTGTTGTGAGTTCTTTCTTTAGGTATGTCCTCAGACCTAACAATACCACTTTTGGGTATATACCCAAAAGAAGCTCATTCATACCACAAGGACATGATCTCAACTATGTTCATAGCAGCATTATTTGTAATAGCCAGGTCCTGGAAACAACTTAGATGTCCCTCAACCGAGAAACGACCAAAGAAAATGTGATACATTTACCCAATGGAGTACTACTCAGCAATAAAATAATGACATCTTGAAATTTGTGTTCAAATGGATAGATCTAGTAAAGAGCATATTGAGTGAGATAACCCAGACCCAGAGAGACAAATATAATATGTACCCACTCATAAGTGGCTTTTGGACATAAAGCAAATAAAAACAAGCCTACAATCCATAAAACCGAGACAACAAAGAGAACCCTAAGAGAGACATACATGGATCTAAATAGGAAGGAGAAAAAGACAAAATCTCCTGAGTAAATTGGGAGAGTGGGGGTCACAGGAGAGGGAAGAAGGGGAGAGAAGAACGCAGAGGACTGGAGAAAAATATATAGGGCAATAAATAAAGAATAAAAAATAAAGAATAAAAAAACAAAATGATAGCTAACCACTCACAATATAAGTAATAAGGAAGTGTGGTAACTAATATGGGTCACATGACTAGGAAAAGTTCAGTCCACCTTTACAACATGCTAATGATTAGAATAGCCTGTCAGAGAGCAGAGAAATGGATCAGTTTCAAAATCAAATTTTTAGCTAGTGTGGGCAAAGCAAATTAAATTTATCAGAAACTGTGTTTCTTATGTAGCGATAATAAAAAGAGGATTTGCTAGAGTTGTTTTGTGTAGAGAGCTCAATGAGAAAATATTTGATTGACTGGAAACAAAATCAGTTTCTTAGCATTCCATTATAAACTAATATGAGTATTAAACTACAAGCAGTCATGCTGTCTGCGATATTAAAACAGCATTCTATCTCTTATCCTTTCATTCAAGATACAATGAGCTTACATCCTATTCATCGAGGCAGAGCTTTGCTCATTTCATAATAACTGAAATGTACAAAGGTACCCTGATTTACAAGACATTTCAGTCCGACACAAATAGTTCAAATTTTATTCATTTCCTAAAATCAGATAAGTGCCAGGGCAACATGGACTTTTATTATTAATAAATCAGCAAACAGAAATCCCAGGACAATATGTTATAGTGATGACTTCTGTACTGCCCAGGGACTGATTCCAGCCGAATCATTTTCTCTGATGGATGTCACTGCCATCAAGTGACATCTGTTTGTTAATAAGCAGCTGCCCTGCAATTGGCTTAGATAATGCAGGGATTTGGGTGAACATAGTCCAGAGGTTGGGAAGAGCAGACTGAGAGTCCACATTTCTGGGCTGGAGTCCCAGGTTTGTCACTGATACTTCAAGCTACCATGGAATGGATGTGAGTTTATGTGAGACCCAAACAACCTCCTGATGTAGATGAAGGTGGTAGTGAAAGGGGACAAATACATTCAACCAGTGTGGCATGACACCAAGAAAGATCTATTGCTCAGTCCCAAGTTATTCACTAGCCTACTACGCATAAAGAAGGAATTCTGTGGTTTATGAAATAGATCATGACCCACTATCCAAAATTCTAATTAATAGCTTCTATCTAACTTTGCTGTGTAATTCTTTTATCCCAAGACTATGAAAAGGTTATAAGTAAGAGATTAAGGTCAAAGTGTTCAGGTGTCAGTCTTACACATTCCAGACACCTGCACCACCACTAATGCTTAGATGTGTCAGATCTGCATAAAAGAAATTCAGTGTTCTGAAATACATAGTCAAGTTCTTTGCTCTAAATATGAAGACTGCACCAATTATAAAGTTGCATAATATTCTTTCCCCACCCCAGGTTCTCTCATTATGAAATTGGCAATGACAATTTAAAAAAAATAGTGAACTTGCAATATGCCATATTTTGAAAGATTAAATAAAAAATTTGTTTAGTGTGTCTAGTTTTGGTCTCTGACACTAAACGCTGAAGTAAGGAAATATTTCCAAATGTGAGAGAATTTGAAATTACTTTTTAAAGAAAGTTTAATTTGTAGATACTCAGATAAAAACAATAATAATGAAAATTAATTGACAATAACAAATAAATAATACAATTATTCATACTGGAATATAAATTTCAAAGCCAGATGGTACAGACGAAATTTGATTATTTAAATAGTGTTCCACAAAGAATTTACTAGTAAGAAATGCCAATAAATTGATGAATATTTTTAAGTAAAGTTTTCTAATGATAATTGTAAAAACTAGCATTTTCTCTTCCAATGTCAGGATAGCTCTGTACTCAAGTCCTCATAATTTAACAAGTTGTAGAGAACACATGCTTGCTGGCTATAGTGCACTGCAGCTTTTTAATATATTTAGAAAGTCTGCTGCTTCAAGAAGACTGTTTTCTCCACCAGTTTGTCAGAGAACATTAATATTAACAAAAAACATAGAATTATTTTAAGGGTTTATGTTTTGTTTTTGTGAGGTGTGTGTGTGTGTGTTCTAGATGGGTGAGGTATCCACAGAAGCCAGAATACGACACTGGCTCCTCTGAAGCTGGAGTTATAGGTAGTTGTGAGAGCCATCCAAATGGGGTCTGAACTTAGGTCCTCTTAAACTCTTAAACTCCTTAAACTCCAACCCATCTTTTTAGGCCCAATACATAGAATTTTAAAAAGAATTAAACTCATTCTTATCCAACTAAAATATATTTCAAAATAATTTTATATAGTTCTCTAGTAAGAAAATGAGAAATGGGATAAAAAACATTTCATTGCATACATATTATAGGTTAATTTTTGACCTCCTACCAGCTATTTGACATCCAGGGAGTCAGAAGTACGCCTTCTGTAAGAAAATTTGTACTTGAGGATATTCATTCTTATGCCCATCCACTCCCTACTTTCAGCCTCTCCTTTCCTCTTCATGCCCCAGGCACATTTCTTTCTACTTTCATGTTGTATGCACAAATCGAATCTTATGCATCTATAAAGTTTAGGACTCACAAATGAGAGAAAGCATGCACTATTGATCTTCCCTAGGCTGATTAATTCACTTACCATGATTATCAGCAACCAAAACCAATTTCCTGCAAACAATGTAACTTCAGTCTTCGAAGCTGAAAAATGTTCCATTGTTTTTATAAAAATATATGTTGGCAGATGATCTCTGTGAGTTCGAGACCAGCTTGGTCTATAGAGCTAGTTCCAGGACAGGCTCCAAAGCCACAGAGAAACCCTGTCTCGAAAAAAACCAAAAATAACCCAAAAAACAAAAACAAAAACAAAAAAAAATATGTTGGCTTCTCTTTCTTATGCTGAACATTCACAAGCTTAACAATGATTAAATACATGTTTGATTTAATACCTTCTACATAAACCTAGAAAGATGGGGCAATTTGTACTAAAACTTTCTGGAACTTCCTGATTCTTCTCAGCTATATCACTCTTGTTAATTGTGATGCATTTCTCCATATTTATTTAGTTTTTGGTGCTGGTAGACAATAACTGTTGCCTGGCTGTAATGGCAACACAAGTAGAATAAAGAGCAGATGGCCTGACAAAACAATTAAATTTAGAATATGAAAACCAGACCCAGAGTGAATGATGGTGCTGAACAGAAAACAGAGATGTCCTATAGAATAGATGTTTTAGAATGTGGATCATGACTTCTCAGAAATGCAACTTTGAGAAGTCTTCATATTGCTTGCCAACTTCCACAGGTCTTCAGAGTTGTGGGGAGTCTACACACTCATTTCCTTCATCTCTATCTTTTCAAACACTTATATAATTCATCTTTTCTTAGTATAGTACAGAGTATCAGTCATTTGGAAGAAGAACAAATATGAGAATTGGAAAGACAATGGAGAAAAGAATAAGAAGAATTAATAGATGAGGGAAGGAAAGCTGGCTGGCTGGTTCAGTGGATATGGACAAAAACTGCTCTTTCAAGGAACCCAGGTTAAGTTCCAACTATCCACATCTGGTGGCTCACAGCTGCCAACTCCAGGAGATCTGATGCACTGTATTGGCCATTGTGGGTACTACACTTATGTAGACAAGGATACAGGTACACCCATAGTTTAAAATTTCAAAAGAAAATAATTTGTAGTGTGGGGAAACGGTAAATAACATAAAGGGAACATATTACTATATGCAATATTTTAAATATATGAAAAAACATTCCCAACTTAATCATGACAGCTAACACATACCACTCTGAGGACACCACTTCTCTCATCTCTGGTACAACCGCCTCTTAGTGTATTCATTTAATTTTCTAAATCCCATTCTTTATAAACTTATTCCATTGACTCTTCAACCATGTCCTTTCACTCAAGGGTCTTTTTCAAGGGCAATGGTGACCTCCAGACCACAAAACACTATGATCCATCCTTATACCTGCTAATGTTTCTAATGTTTTACCTTCAGCTTTTAATATCTGAGCTGTAAAAACACTCTGTTGGTGTGGGACAACTTTCTGTACCCTGTCACTTGTATTTTAAATAAGCCACTGATTGACCAGTAACAAGCTAGGAAGTATAGGTGGGGCAACCAGGCCAGAAGTAGAGGTGGGGCAATGAGAATTCTGGGAAGAAGGAAGTTCAGTCCTCAGTCTTCAAACAACTGCAAAAGAAGCCAGACACAGAGCAAGCAAGATGTGACCACCTCACTGATAAAGGTACCAGGCTACATGACTAACACAGAGAAGACTACTATAAGTTATAAGAGTTAATAAGAAGTCTGAGATACTAGGCCAATGAGTTTATAATTAATTTAGACCTATGTGTGAGTTCTTTGGGATTGCACAACTGCAGGAACCAGGGAGGACAGAAAACTCAGTCAACAGAATGAGATAATGTGGGATCCCCTCTGTATGTTGTGAATATGATTATTGGTTAATAATAATCATTATTATTATTATTGGACCTATAGCAGGGCTGAACTTAGTTAGGTGATAAAAAGAAACTGGATGCTGGGAGGAAGAAGGAGAAGTTATAGTGAAGCCATGGAGCTGCTGCTGGACACAGACATGCCGAAACCTTGATGAATCAATGATGAAACTATGACCTCATGGTGATTCACAGATTAATGGAGATGAGTTAAATTAATATGTAAGCATTAGCAAATAAGAAGCTAGAACTGAAAGGCTAAGCAGTGATTTAATTAATACAGTTTCTGTGTGATTATTTTGGTTCTGGGTGGTGGGAATAACAATTGGCCTCTTAACTACACTCTATCATTAGGCACTTCTTAATTAATGTTTCTGTATATGTCAATAGTTCTGTAATGTGAAATATTTTTGTTGGCTATGTCCCTGAGCATTCTCCAGACTGAAGTGATTGCATACCATTGCCCAGAATTGTATAGCACTGACATACTGACAAACCTCAAATTCTGATCTCCATTCTAGATAGATGATGCTTCTTACACTATATTTTTATGTCCAACTGCCAGTTCAGTTATAGCATCTGGATATATTTCAGACATGCCAAGATTTACATATTTAATATGCTTAGAGCTTAGATTGCAACTTAGCTACATCTGGTTCCCAATTACCCTTTTCACCTTTAGGAAAGAATAATCAATGTGTTGTCTGCTGATTCTTGGTCTTGAAAGCAAGAATTAGAAAGATGGTAGGGAAACTGATTAATGAGCTTTAAATATTTGCCCATCTCCTTGTATAAATTCCTGAATTAGAAAAAAGTAAAATGAAGCTTGATCACTTTTACCTTCCAGTCTAATCCCATTCACTTGGAGTGGAAAGAATAAGAAAATGAAGATAGGCTTTCATACAGCATCCCTCATCGTTTTACACAATGTCTAGATAGGCATGTGGTTTGAAGTGGTCCCTTTTCTCAGAGAAGAAAATTATTATATTGAGATTCTGTTTAGCTCCATGAATTATGTCTTTTACAGTTGTTACTGTCCCTGCCAGTGTGACTATATACTGACCATTGCATCTGTTTTATATCTACTTCTTAAAGTGACTTCTGTTGATACTGATAGGCATGTATGCACCCATCTGAATTAGACTGCAGAAAGTAGTCTATTTCAATACATCATCATACAGCCTGTCTAAAACCTTGTTGAGGAGTGTGAGAAATATGGTATTGGAAACTTTCATGTGTCTGGGGAGGCTGACATCATTGGTCATCATTGCTCCCTTCACATCACTAAGGGACTGTCCAGTGCCTAAGTCTTCCTTCAAAACTACTTGGACATCTGTATCAATTCAGTCCTGCAAGCTTGTGGGATTTTGTGTGTGTGTGTGTGTGTGTGTGTGTGTGTGTGTGTGTTTTGTATTTTACACCTGAACATCAGGTTTACATTGGTATTATAACTAATTGTTAGACAAAAGTATCGCATGAGTAAATCTGTGTGCTTTGTTTTCATGGATAGTTTGAGGTAAATACCTATCTTGTCTTCTCTTAATAAAGTCAACCATTTATTAAATCAAAGAAAAAAAAGTGAAAATGAAGTTAGTCATCCTTGCCATCTCTGCTCTATATTTGTAGACATTAAACAGTACAAAAGCTAAAAGCTAATTGATCTTGAGCCAGATCATCTTGCTGAGAAAATATATTTCACCAGAAGCTTAGTGAGTGTTTTTTTTTTGTTCCTGAGGTTAACATATAACCCTTAGAATCAAGGAAAAATTATTCCCTCTTGGTCTCCCACCTCAACAGAACCAACTTCCTCCTAATTTTATGGTTCAAAGTACTTATCAGTTGCCTTTCTATTTTAATCTTTATCTTTCTCACATTCACATTTAAAAGGAAAGTCTCCTTTGTGCATTGAAAATTGAAATATAAAACAAACTTTCTATTCTATGAGCAGAATTAATTTAAGCTTTATTTTTAAAAATATAATTACATTAGGTTTTACTTTAACAAACACCATCAATAAGAAAATCACTACTACTACATTCCTATTTTTTGAGACAGTGTTTCTCTGTAGCTTTGGGGACTGTCACAGAATTAGCTCTTGTAGACCAGGATGGCATCGAACTCATATTGACCATACTTCCTCTGCCTCCCAAGTGTTAGAATTAAAGGCATGTGCCACCACTGCCTGGGTTAAAATTATATAAACATTCTAATCTATTATAACTTTATAGCTAAAACAGCTTTAAAAACATAGGAAAAATGTGTCTTTCTGTAAGATGCCATAGCCTCTGGATCCTAATTCAACATGAGATAAATCAAAAAGCCAGGTGAAAGAGTAAGATTCATGGCAGGGTTTGAAAAAAGGCCAATTACATTCATGGAATACTTATGTATTAATTTATTATGTATGCTACAAGATGTTGAACACACAAGACCTTGTGTGGGCTAAGCAAGTACTCTACCACTACTCTACTTGACCAGACATTTTTAGTCTACATAGCATTTTACTAAGCTGCCCCAAATGGTCTAAAACCTAATATTTTCATATCTCAACCTCCCACATGCTAAAATTGCAGATGTATACTACCATAGCGAGTAATTCAAGGATTTGGGTATAAAAATTTTTACTCTATGAACAAATGCATATTTGGTAACAAACATTGCCATTGGATTTATAAGTTCTGGCAAGTATTTGAACTGAAAAAGGCACACAAAAATTTTTGCTTTACCACCATCACTGATTTTAATCTCTGACTACACTGGAAGAATTAATAAGTTTTGTATCATTGCAATGATAAGATTCATATTTTTTTTTAGATAATATGGGTCAGTGTGAAGAACATAACACTGAGTTGGAGGGGAGGAATCATATTAGAGAAATATCATGAAGGCTAGAAGTTTTTAGGCCACTGAGCTGGGAAGGGCTTGTTCCCATGCAGAAGGCACTGCTTGGGTAAAAGCCCAGAGGATAGTGACATTTGGTTCCTAGACACTGCCTTGTTTAAGGAAAATCCAGGGCAAGAGCAAGAAACTAAATGATCCAAATAATGGCAAGGTAGAAAGGAAACATTAAATTCAGTGATAGGCCTTTAGTCTCTTCTGTGCTTGCCTACTTGATTAAGAACTCTGCCTGCCATAGGCCACTTACCGTTATCTGAGTAGCTGTGCCTCAATTCTATGTTTCCAGTCTTTTTGGTGATTTAAATTATGGATAAGCAAGCATTGTGTTAAGCACTCCACTCTCCACAGTTAGTGTTTCTTCCAACAGAACAATTAATGACAAGCTATACAAAGCCAGTTCAGATAAAAACCCTCTCCGTTTCATCCTCAACACAATTATCCTTCACAGATAGCATCATGAGGAGACTCTCATTCCTATTCTAGCATGCAAGGTGCCTCTGCAATTTTTCTTCCTCTACCAGTCCCCTTTCTTCTGAGTGTCTGCAAAAAAGGTTCAGTAGGTTTGGTTAACATTCAGTACAAAGAACTTGTAGACATAGAAGGCAATTTGGGTAAATCCTAGTATAAGAAAGCAAAAAAAATAGAAAAAATAATGTATTTTTTCATTACTTCATTCTCATACCTGAAGTCACATGATATGGTAGAGCTAATTGGATCATCTGATTGAAATCAGACTCTTAATGAATGTAGTCATTGATGTAAAGGTGGGAAAAAAAACACATTTTCTGTCTGCTTACAAAGTTTGTCGTTTGAGTAATCTTCTATAAATAAGTAAATTGAATGATTTTTTTTCGACCATTCTTTAAAGGAAAAGAAAAGGAGAAAAAACTTCTGTTTTTTAAATTTTCTCATCACCTAGAGCATTTCAAAATCATTAATCACCCTTTTTGCTCCAAATACACACCAGAGTGACAGAGAAAGATCAATCACATTTTGTCAAACACCTTCATTCTTTCCATCCCATCATTTGTCTTTACTAATTAAGATCCAAGATTAATCTTATATTGCTCATTAGTTCAAAATCTTCCCTTATAAAATGGTCAATCACTTGTCTCAAACTCCATTGGCCAAGGAGCACAAAATTGATGGCTAGCATCATCAGCATGCTTTCTCTACAGTAGCTGACTTTAGAGTATAGAATAGAAGGAATGGATGGGGTTGGATGTGACTTGTCCCCCATGTTCTTCTGATAGAGCCTGGCTTCATTAAAGCAGCCTATAGCCACCTCATCAACTTTGGATATTAAGTCTTTCCATAATTCCTTTAGTAAACGCATAATATTTCTAAGAATTTCTTTCTATTTAACACGGTGATCATTTTGGTAAAGAATGTGAAATTCATAGATATAGTTTGCATTATTTATAATGTTAAAGCATTTTTGAACAATTGACATAAATTATCAATATATATTTAACAAAAATAATAAAAATAGAAGGAAGGTATCACATGGGACTGTGGAGATTGCTCAGTGGGTAAAGCACTTGATGTGTAAATATGAGGATGAGAGTTTGAACTCCTATTACACAAGCAAATCCAAGAATAGCAGTTTACATGATATAATCATCTTGACTGTTAGAGGGATATGGGTGGCAAAAACAGGAGAAAGCTTAGAAGCCTTCAGATCAGTTATCTTGGCATACACAGCTGTGAACAACACAGAGAACCAGTCTCAGACAAGATAGAATGCAGGCAAGGCAAGCACTGACACTAGATGTCATCCTTTGATGTACATACACATGTCTGCATGCACGCATGTGCACACACATGCATACACATACACCACACAGGAATGTGCACAGATATACATTTACATGCAAAATTATAGTAAATTAAATAAAAGGATCGAAGTACCTTAACAATCCTACTGTCGTAATGCATGGTAAGTGTCTGCCCTTCTAGGGCCTGATAAGGTCATGATAGAAAGGTATATAGTTGTTATTTCCCTTTGAACTGGCTAGTGCATGTTCCACCTAAATAGCCAGCTTCAAGGTTGAAACTGTTTCTTTGTACACACTGAGCTGTAAAGAAATTTTTATGTTTTCATATGATAGGTATAGGAATGTGTTTTCTATTTAAAAGGAGTGGACACCAGCCAAGTAGCAAATAATAATCACCAATCAAGAACTAGTCAAATTTGACCTCAGATGGTTCAGTAGAGACATCCCAGCTATTGATCCAGATGCTGCCCACAGCCATTTATCTAATGCGAATGCAGTAACCTAAGGTTGAGTGAATTTGTACAGAGAAAATAAGCTCAATATAAACCTTTCCTTCACTGTATGTGGAAATGGACATTATTTTTAAATGTGAAGAGTGCAGTTTGGAAAATACTGAAATCTAAAGAAAATTGGCAAACATGTGTATTGCAGTGCCTCATTTCCTAGTTACACTATGCCAATGGCCCTTCTTCTCATAATCGTATCTTATAATACAATTTAACTATAGTATTTTACCATCAATAACAGCCTCCCACCAGCATCTTCTGTTAAACTTCTCAGCAACACATTTTATTTATAAATAGAAATATTATATTTACACAGAGTAAGTGTAGCTTAGAGGTATAGTGACTGCCTAGCATTATACTAGGAACTGTTTTCAACCTACATCCACACAGATACACAAACACACACACATACACACACCACACACACAAATTTTGGGGTGAGACTATTAACACTTTGTTCAGTAACATTCAATTTTTAAAAGATAAATAAAATAATATCAGATTCCTAGTTTTTAAAATGCAATGAATATAAATAACATTGTGTGCTCCATTGTATACCAATTTTTTGTCATCCAAGGCTCAGGGAATATCAACAAAGAGAGGAAGGAAAGAATATAAGGTCAGGTGAATGGGAGAAGAGAGTAGTCATAAATAGCCTCCAAATAGGACATGGTTATTGTACTGATAAGTTTAATGCAACTGATTACTGACAAAACAAGCTAGTCAGAATTCCAGCATGGCAGGAGTGACAGAGGAACAGGAAAGTGTGAGGTCAGGACTGTGGCTCCAAAGAACCCTACCTGCAGGAAGAGAAAAGCTTCTTTGAAGAACTAGGAATAATGGAATTTCAGTGTAAATTGTGAGACACTGTCCTTCCTGTCTTTCACACTTCCCATTCTTCATTTTACTTCCATACCTGGAAACAACACTGTCCTTCCTTGGTTCTTACACATTTCAGTTCTTTAGGCAAACCCTTGCATCTATCAATATTTAAGTACTCAGTTGTCACCATTCCCTGTGGCTATTACTTCATCGAATAAAAACCTCAAAACTATAAGGAGGGCCTTTGCTGAAATAATCCTCCTCGGTGAGTTGGCAATAATGCAAGGTGGGATTTTTCCCATTTTTCAGGTAGCAGGTTGTTAATATTTCCATAAATGTTTTCTAATAATATTACTATAGTTTTTCTAGTTTTGTTTTTAATTTAGAAAAACTTTTAAATACAAGAAAAGTTGCAGCATGGATATGAGTGGAGCCCTTATGATTCCACCCCCATCAGGGGAGTTGTTGCCATTAACAACTGCTAAGGGAGGTAAAGTCACTCTTCTTTATGGCTTAGAAGCTATTAGTTTGTGGTACTGGAGAATTGTTTATACTCTGTCAATCATGCTTTAAATAAATGCTGATTGGCCAGGCAGGAAATATAGGTGGGTAAACCAGACAGGAAGTAGAAATGATGCAATGAGAACAGGAGAATTCTGGGAAGAAGGAAGTTGATTATTCCCACACTCCTGCCCAGACCACCGAAGCAGCAGGATGTGATCTGCCCCACTGAAAAAGGTACTGAGCTACATGGCTAACATAGATCAGAATAAAGGGTTAATATAAATCATAAAATCTAATTTTATGATTAGAAGCGTGAGCTGATAGGCTAATCAGCTTCATAACTTATAGAGATCTTTGTATGATTTTCTTTGGGTTTTTCCATCTGTGGGGTACAGGGCGGGACAGAAACCCCAACAAGCCAGGCCCTCATGTTACAAGTTTGCTTACACTGCAGAGTAGGCAATATACCCATAGGAATATGGAAAACACTAGCTGCATTTAGGGAACTACTTATATAAATAAAAAGAGAAGATGAATTTGGAAGGGAGATGGAACAAAGAGGAATGAGGGGCTGGAGAAAGATGGAGATAAGTAGTTGTGGATGGATATAATTTAGATAAATTATACAATTGTATGAAGTTTCAAAAAATAGACCACTGTCCATTTTAGTTTTTTTTATTCTTTATTTTCGGTTTTGTTCTGCCTGTTTGTTTGCTAAAGAGATATATAAAAAAGAGGTGGGGTTGCATGGATGGATGTGGAGATGCCCAGTGCCAAGGATTTGGATGGAAGTGGGAAGGGAAACCATGATCAGAAAACATTGAATGAAAGATATCTTCAGTAAATTTTAATTAAAAAATAATAATAATTATATTGAAATTAAAATGAAAAAACATACATGGAGACATCAGGGCACTGGCCCATTTGTAAATTTACTGTACCATCTATAGCTGACCACCATTTTAGGGTCTATGTGAAATATTCATTGACAGATGCTGAATATAGCACCCAAGGAAAACACACTACTGACAAAATATACTGTGACAATCCCAAAGTGTTGAGAGAAGAATGTATACAAGTTCCATTATCATATATCAGCTTGTGGGAAATATCATTCAGGATCTTTTTATGGAACTAGGCATTGGTATCTGCTTCCAAAAGGAAATGTTGAAAGGACCAATACGAGAACAAGGAAAGATATTTTGATTGAAGGAGTCATTATGGGGCTAGCAAAAATTTTGGCTCTAGGGAACTTCCCAGGTATCCACAAGGATGACCCCAGGTAAGACCCTAAGCAATAGAGTTTAACACAAATTTTTGCTGTTTGTTGGTGGCATGTCATAGAGAGATTTCCTCATTTGGCAGCAGCAGAAAAAAAAAAAGGAGCTGCGTCATTTTAAAGCACGGCTTCCTGGGGCTGTGTCACCAGTACAAACTCTGGCTTTAAAGAATTTCAATGGCTTTTATGGGTCTGGATGTTTCTGTTCCCACTTGGGATTGGAAGGAGAGTGCTCTGAGACCATGCCGATGGCTCAGCATTCCCCACCTGCAACTGGGCAGCCGGCAGAATCAGGCTTAGGCAGGCAGAAGAGAATGGCGGATTCCTGATGCCAGACAGAGATGTGTTTTCAGACTGTGCAGTGCTCCGTGGGTAAGATTTGGCTGTAACTTGGATGAAAAGAGTTTCTGTGCTGCACACTCAATCTCAGAATTAAACTGCTGAGTGAGGCTCAAATGTGGACTGCTATGTGCCTTGAACTGTGTGTGGCTCAGGGGCACCAAATGGATCTGAGGCAGGAGCAGCTGCTCCATGCTAAACTGTGCTGACCTCAGGCAGGAACTACCATAATGACTGTAATAACAACGCAGTTAAGGTTTCAACTGGGCAGGACACAGGCGGTACCATATTACCTGTACATGGTGAAGAACTGCTTAATATTTTAAGAAATGCTCCTGGATAGTAAAAAAAAATTACAGATTCACAATAAAACAGATTTCAGACATAGAAGACCTATAAATGGATCACATTGTTGAATGAATTACGTAGCCTTGAGAGAGAGAAGAAAAATAATATAGAGAATAAAGTTAATGCCTTTAAAAAATGGTAAAGTCTTTAAAGAGACAGAGTACAGATAGTTATAGATTAAAAGAAATAAAGAAAAATAAGCCACGTAAAATTGGAAAATTCACAGAGAGTCTGGATTATGTACATTGTGTTTTCTTTAAAATTTTTAACTATGAAGGAGCTAAGTACAGAGAGACATTTCATTACATGGGCTGCCAAGCTAAACCAAAATGGATATAAGGGTATTACTATTTCAAAATTTGGGTCTAAGGATATGATGCTTTGGAAAGGGTCTTCTTTTGTTTTCACAGAGGACCAGACCCTATGGATTGCTTCTATCCCAATATGGTACGACAGACCACGACCTCCCGAAAAGTTGCTGTGAACACCCTCAAAACATTACTTCACTCAACTGCAGACTGAGATAAAACTGGCACACAGGTTATACCATGAAAGACCTAATTAACGATGCCCCCATTCAGCAGAAAGCAGTTTGGAGAGAAAAAAACTGCACCCATGTTCCCAAAATACTGTTTATAAATGTTCTTTTACATTTAAAGGGGGAAATGATATATAGGTATGAATAATTTGCTTTGGTGTGGATTTTAAGGTCAATTTTGCTATATGTATATGTATTTCTGATCTTGATTAAGGTATTGTGATTTTGTAGTTCATTTTTAAAATGTAATGTATAATTAGGAAATTTAGGTTGTTAATGGATAATCATTGATAATAGTAAAGCTTGTAGTCATGTGATTTAGATTTTCTAGATATATAGAGATATACTTCAGTTAGATAGGCATTCTTCATATCTTTCAAGGACTGCAGAATATGGCATTTAAAATATTTTAATAACTTAGGGCTTTTTGACAATGAGACATGTCTGCTCCTGGCAGCACCAATCTACTTCAAAAGGAAGATGGGCATCGAAGAGGCTCCTTATGGAGTTGGTTAGCCATTTGGGCAAGAAACTGCTCTTGCCTGGACTAATGCATAAACTGGACACAAAAAAACCCACAGAGAGAGGACTGCTAAACTTGCCTAAAGGTGAGATGGTCTTTTGGGGTTCCTGCTTCATAAAAAAATTTGTGAGACATTCTGCAGGACACAGCAGAAAGTGACTGAGCTGTCTTTAAATTTTCCTGCTTCATGAAAATGTCTCTGGATACTATGGGCCTGAAGGCCAAAGATGGATGCCCCAACGGTACAGAGGAACTTTGGATGACTATCCAGGCAGCGAGATGTTTCTCTCATTTCTAAGGTTTTGGACTCCTTGTTTGCTTAGATAATATTATATCCTTCTGGAGTCTTTGATGGAGTTAAAGAATGGTTAGTTACAGTTATAGTTTTTTTAGTTATGATAAAAGATAAAATAGATACAAATATTGTAACTGTAATTCTTGCTTGATAACTGTTTTGTTATATGTAATTTTACTATGTTAAAGTTAAAGCCTTTCTTTTTTGTTTAAACAGAAAAAGGGGAAATGATGTGGGAGTGATTTCTTATTAATAAAGAAACTGTCTAGGCCCATTTGATAGGACAACCCTTAGGTAGGCAGAGTAAACAGAACAGAATGCTGGGAGAAAGAAGCTGAATCAGTGAGTCGCCATGATTCTCCCACTCCAGACAGACGCAGGTTAAGATCTTCCCTGGTAAGCCACCTCGTGGGCTACACAGATTATTAAAAATCGGTTAGATAAATATGTAAAAGCTATCCAATAAGAGGCTAGAACTAATGAGCCAGGCAATGTTTAAAAGAATACAGTTTTCATGTAATTATTTCGGGGCATAAGCCATGCGAGCTGCCGGGTGCCAGGACCCGCCGCTCTGCTCCATATTACAACAGAGGAGAGAGTGCCCAGACTGGCCTTGCCCTGGTGTCAGACCGATGAATATCTTAAATATCAACATAGAAACTTCATCCAGCAACTGATGGAAACAGAGACAGAGACCCACAGCAAAGCACTGGGCTGAGCTCCCAAAGTCCAGTTGAAGAGTAGGAGGGGTGAGAATATGAGCAAAGAGGTCAAAAGCATGATGGCTTCACTCACTGAAATAGTTTACCTGAGCTATTGGGAGCTCACCAACACCAGTCAGACAGGGAAGGAAACAGCATAGGTCCAAACTGGTCCCTCTAGATGTAGGTGACAGTTGTATGGCTGAGGTAGACTGCCGGACCACCAGAAGTAGCACCAAAATTTATCTCTACTGTTTATATTGGGTTTTTTGGAACCAATTTTCTTTGGATGGAAACTTTTCTCAGTCTAGATATAGGAGGGAGGGTCTTGGACCTTCCCTAAAGCAATGTGCCTTATCCTGTTTGAGGAGTGGTTGAGGGGAGTAGTTAGAGAAAGGAAGAAAAGGAGGGAGTGTAAATTGGGAATGGCATATAAAATTTAAAAAGATAGTTTGTTTTCTCTTTTAAAAAAATAAATAAATATTTTTTTTTTTGGGGGGGGAAGGACTGAACTCAACCCTAGCCATGATTTGAAAATCCTAGTTACATCTAAAAAGACCACTGACATGTCATGGAAAGAGCATTTTAATAATGTTGTTCTTGCACTTTAGCCTAACATATACCCTTTCTACCACAAGATAAGAGTTCTATGATGAATCTAACATGAATATTTCTTCTCATATGTAAATTGCTATCTTGTGATGTGTACCTGAATTTTTAATGGTCATGGCACAATCTTAATACCATAGAACAAAGACTGTGATGTTGTCTCAAGAGGATCCATGGAAATTGTGCTTCAATTAATACTAACTCTAAATCATTATTGTAATGGTAAAGTACTAGCTAATGGTGATCAAAATGAAGCACAAGGTAGTTACTTCACTCAACTAAGAGTAACAAATGAGAATAAACAGCAATAGGGTGTGGGGTCAAAATCTTTCCAAGTAAGCCCATGTGGTATGTCTTCAGGACAGCTACTGTCATTGTTGCTGTTTTGACTATATTGGACTTGTTTGAGAGTACTAATACAGCATACATGGAGCTTTGAAGAATTTCCCATAATCTCCTGAAAGATTTAACAGCAGTGATCTATTGGCCAAATTAAAAGAAAACAGATTGCTTTGTGTAAATCTTAAATAGTCTTCATTTACATGCATTAAGTTGTTCAAAATATAAAATAAATTATAAAGGCAATGAAGCCACTAAACAGATAGGTGGTAAGCAATGTTATTCAATGCTTCTTGGACTGGGCTCTCTAAATGATAGAACTGGCCAGTTGGCCTGTTTTCTTGTGTCTGTTTTAGTGGTTACTGCATTTTCTGTGAGGTAGAGTTCAGACTTCCTCCATTTCACTTGTCCATTGCAGTTGAATAACATTCTGGGAAGCTCCCGAAAGCAGACACCAAAATCACAATCTGTGCTAGACTTTGAACATCAGAGCACCTAAGTTAAGTCTGCCTTTCTTGAATAGGCTCTGTTCTCCCTTAACACTAATGTTGGTAAGTGCTATTGTAGCTAACTCACTTTCCCTACGAGATTCTTAAATCCAAGCAAAAGTGGAGGACATTTTGCTAGCCCTGTACTTCTCTAATGGCACTAGACATTTAAGTAATTCTTACAACTCTAAAGCTTTTAGTTGCAAAATCTGGGTATGAGTACAAATTGTTCTACATGCTTCGCTCTAGGATATAAGAAAACTCGTATTCCAATATACTTTTTTTTTCTTGTTGAAATGTATCTTTTGCTAGCATCTATTCTGTCAAGCCTTCAGAAATTCAGAACTGGGACTTTCTCAAAATGATTTTTTTTGTAAATATTGGAGGTAGAGACTTCAAGATCTTGAAGATTGCACACAACCTCATTAGACAGAAAGAAAAGACCAAACAAACACTTTTTTTTCTAAATTTATTGGCTTTGAAGTTACAACAAAAGTATAATCACTTTCTCGGAAAGTTAGACAAGGATCTTCCTTCCCTGCTCAACTGACCAAGAAATTCTGCCACTCGACAGAATTTTCCATATTTGAGTCTCTACTTCTCTATTTAAAACCAAGGGTACTTCTTTCCCTCTGTGTTTTTCTCTCCATATAAAAATCTCACATTCGTTTCTTCCTTAGTACACACATCAGTTGGTCATCAGAGGCAAGCAGGCAGGAAAAAATGGCTTCCTGTTACCTTTAGATCTTTTCAGTCCCCTACCCCCCACTACCACCACATATCTTTCAGGTGCTGTGAAGTGCATGAGATGGGGTTGAGGAGATATGTGTGTCCACTGTCAGTTTCTTTCATGTCACAGTAACAGTCTGGCATCATCTATTTCTAGACCCTGTGCTAACAGTGACAGTCTGACTTTTTGGAGGAGCTCATCCTTAGCAATTAGAATGATTTATATCTAGCATTTTTCTAAACGAATAGACATGAATTTTCTCAATAAATACTGATGCCTTCAAAATTCAGAGGAGCTTTATGTTGGTTAGGTGGCTTACTTATGGAGTTAGGGCAAGAACCTGAAGCTTAGGCCTCAAATATCTGCTCATTTTCAGAAATGGTTAAACATACTACATGTAAGAGATCTTGAATTGCATTCATCAGGAGTCTTAATGTTTTCAAGACACAGTTTTTCTCTTACAACAATGAACATTTCAATCACTGTCAGTATTGTCTGGGTTTTAATCACGCTTCCCTCTTCCTACATTATCCTCTATTGCTTTCCTTTGGACAGCATTTTCTGTCCAATTTCTACTTTAATTTTGGGGTTAGATAAGTATCTACCTTTGCCTAGCCACCTGTGTTGGAACATCTCTCAGTTTATGTTAATTGCTTTCCTTCTTTATACATTTTCTTTGAAAGCCAAAAATCGTTTTGTCATGAATATAATTCATAAGCAGTGCTTGCTACAATGAAGGTATTCAGATATATACTGTGAGATCACAATACATCTGGTGTAGCTTCCTGTTCCAGGACTGTCTTCTTAGGAAATCATTTCACCACAACATAGTAATTGTCACTTTAAAAAATCAGAATTAGAAATAATCTCACTGCATCATTTATAATCTTGTGTTCATGAGGATATTGATAACATGTTAAAAATGGTCTAGGTCCCAAAATATTTCTCAGAGGGTACGAGTGCTTGCCATGTCACCTGGCTACCTGAGTTAGATCCCTGGAACGCATGGTGAAAGGAGAGAACTGACTGCTGAAAATTGTCCCCTCTCCAGTAAATAAAAAATAATTATAAAATAGAAATTTAAAAGATCCTATTTTGTACTGGGCACTATTCTGAATAAACAATATTGCAAGTCAGATACAATGTGACTTGTCATCTATAAACTTGTCTCTAACAAGAGAGGAAAGTTATGGAAATAGGAAAGAAGAAAGACAAGCAAAATTCTGTGACAGTAGCACACATGGGATATTAAAAAACCCAAAAGAGAGGCAACCCCTCATTACTTGTGTTAATGAAGGTTGGAAACAAACAAATATGAACATGCCTAAATTAAGTAAAGACATTATTTAAACGATGTTGGTCAATTCATTCAGCTACTGGAGAGATTAGAGAACCCACATCATAGTGTGGAAGTGTGGATAGACAGGGAGAGACGTCAGGCTGATGGAATCAGTCTTCAGCAGGCTGCTTCAATGCTACTACAGGCTCTGTTGGACATAAAAATTCAGAGGTTGAATAACTACAGCCAACTGATGCTGGATTCCATGTCTACTGGTAGAAACGGATACTGCTGTTGTGGTCAGTGCTGGTGTCAAGAAAATGGGCTTCCTGTTATTTTTGCTAGTTGTTTCCATGATTCATTTACAGTGGTTATACCAAATTAGCAGAGCATATTCCTGTGAGGCTAGCAACATGAATATTGGGTATTGTTAGCTCTATCATGATACACAGGGAAACTCCCTTCTGAGAACTTCTGCTGCCATTTGCTATGAGCATAGCACATAGACTGAAACATGGCGTATTATTAAAGAGACAAATACATATATTGCTGTATACAACAGCTGAGCAGGTAGCTTAGCAGGTGTATGTTGTACAAGAGTGTATACTGTACAAGTCTGAGGATCTAAGTTCGAATTCCCTTTTCCCACATAAAAAAGCAAGAATCTTTGTATCTTAGTCCTACCACCTAGAATTAATTTGTTGTTATTGTTTCTTTTCTACAATAGAGTATGCAAAAAGCTTACCATATTTTAAATAGTAACCGTATTTTAAATAATAACACAAATTACCTACCTTATGAGGCATTTAGTGATTCTATATTAAATGTAGATATTAGGATAGGTATTGTGGTACAAACTTTTAATTCCAGCACTCTGAAGACAAAGTCTATGAGTTTGAGAATGGCCTGATTGTCATAAGATGTTTAAGACCAGCCAGGGCTATATAGGAGACTATGTCTAAATAAAATATAAAATGTAGATATTAAATATTTAAGACTAAAAGATTCACAATTATGACTTTTGTAACATTTTTACACCATAACATTTAGTTTTTAATGGAAATGTCAATAAATAGCCTACAACAAGCCAGAGCAAAGAGATTTAAGTATAAATTTAGGGGACATAGAAGAAAAAATGCAACTTGGTGATTCCTTTGTTTTTCCCCTAAAAGCAAGATGAAGAAGTGTAATTCTTCCATCTCTTCCTAATAAGTACTGGTTGCATAACTTTGGCATCCTAGGACCTGAGCTAGATGACAGGAGCACACACTTGATTTGGCCTTGTTGATCCGAAATGCAGGTTATGAGACCAAGTGCTGCATCCAGGGCAGAAACAGGTAGGCAGTGCTATAAATTCCCATGATGAGGGTAAGCGTGAGAATGCTCTGATGTAAAGTGATTGCTGTACAAGCTCCTGTTTTCCCATCACTCCCTCTCAAATTCATTGCCTCTTTTTCATTGATTATTATGGTTATATATATATACATATATGAATGCATAGATATGTGAAACATGACTGGCTGTGTCTTCTTAGTGTTGCTGTTTTGTAACTTAGACTTCAGGGGTGGACACCTTGTACTGGATTACAATTAGGAAGCGCCTCCCAGGGGAAAGTAATTATCCTCTTTCAGCAATCAGCGGTTGCCTGTGGTTCTTGCTTTAGTAGTCAGGCCACAAGAAATTTCTCCCTTCCATATAAAAATACTTAGCTTTGGTTAGAAAATAATTATTATAATACCAAATAAAGAAACAGTTTCCAGTAAATACTGTGACATATCAAAAGTGTAGTCCAAGCATTTTTTTAGGTTTTAAAAAGTAGACAAGTAGGTTAAAACTGTGTCATTAACAACATGTTAGTGCTGGTGTGCTATATGAAAATAATATCATAAAGAAGATATATTTGAATTCTCCAAGAAACTTATTACATCAAACATTAACAACTTTTTATGCATTTTTCTTACAGTCCTCCAGTAGAATGTGTGCCACAAGATCTGGTACTGACTAGTGCTGCATGATATAGTAAATGTTAACTTTGGCTTTCACTTAAGAAATAGAATCTTTAACTGAAACTTAGGCCATTTAGGTTATCACATTGGCCTGTATTGTTTTTTGTTCATTTGTTTTAGTTTTTTTTTTTTTCCAAAATGGAAGCAAATTTTATTTTGTTCCCTGAAAAATTAGGGAAAAAACAGCTTTGGTTGGCATTGCATGAGTATCCATTGCAGGGCCACTTATGCAAATGTGGCTCTTTGATAGGAATGACATTATTGGAGAAAATTCTGTTAAAGTCTTCTTTAAAATCTCAGCATGATGTAGTGTCTGCACTCAGGTAAGTCTCCCAGAACAAAGCCCGAGAGGAAGGTTGTTGCCAGAAGAAAAGATGCCTAGTCTTCCACATGAAAAAGTCCCTGTTGACAATTGAAAAATGGGTTTGTGCTTGATAACACTGTCCTCTCTTCCAAAGGACCCGTATTTGATTTCCAGCATCCACACAGCAACTTATAATTGTGTGTAGCTCTAGTCTGAGGGGATCTGATACCATCTTGTAGCCTCCTAGGAAATCAGACATGTGTGTTGTGCATACATGCACACCGGCAATAGCCCCATACACATATAAATAAATAGTTTAAAGGACCCAGTTTAAGTGTGGATTTTCCCTCTGATGAAAGTATCTTCATGTGTTTACCTGGCAGTGATACCAAAGAGCTCAACCCTGTTTTGTCGCTATGAGCACTTGGGACATGCTTCCCTCCTAAAGTAGCCTCTGCCTTAGGCTTAAGGATCTCTTAAGCTTTGTGGTGAAAGCATTCTAAAATCAATATACATACATGAATAGTAATTCTCAGAATCAAACTCCTTAAAAGCAATGGATGTTAAGTCTTTGAGACTGAAACCCATACATATAAAATATATCCAATCTTGTGTGTGTGTGTGTGTGAGAGAGAGAGAGAAAGAGAGAGAGAGAGAGAGAGAGAGAGAGAGAGGGAGAGATTCTATTTTATTTCTCTTCCTCTTACTTATATGGTGAAAACCTACTGAGAAAAATAACTCTACTACCAAAATAATTTGCAATTATGTTTGAAAGCAGACTATCTATTTCAGTCACTTTCAATTTTTTCAAGTTTAAATAAATATTTATAGGGTCTTAGAGTGGTGCACTAATATCCAGGTGTGTCTGGGTATTAACTGCTCGCCAGTACAACATCTCATTCATTATACCACTGCAATGAAGCAACCTTCATAAATCCCATTCCTTCTGTGTGGAATCTGAGGACTGGAGTGGTAAATCATGTATCAGATGTTTACAGCACAGAAGTAAGAGAGTCCATCACTCAAATCCAGATCATTCTGACACTATATAAGTGGATTGCTTATTTCTGTGACATAACACTTCACTTATATGTGAGGAATGTGAACATCCCAGGTTCTTGTAAAAACTGGGCAGGTGCGGTGGTTTCATGTAACCCCAGCATTTATAAGATAGGGAAAGAAATCTTCAAGGCTAGTTGGCTAACTAGACTTTCAGGGACTGCCAAGCTCTGGGTTCAGCAAGAGATCTTTCCTCTTTCCTTGATGAATAAATACAAAGTGATCAAGGAAGGAACGTGTTGTCAACTTACACACACACACACACACACACACACACAAAGAAAGTGGAACAGAGAGACAAAGAGGCACTTCACCATGTGTGCTTACATCTGGAACTCTACATACAGGCTTGCACACCACACATAAGTGAATTTATATACATACAAAGAAATAAAGGAATCTCACAGCAATTAAATGAACTTTTAACCTCATGTTTTCTCTAAGTCACAGTGGATGAGCTCCGTCCATACCATGTAAACTGTAAATTCTCCCTGTCTCTTCTTTCTCCTTGTTTATTAGAGAAGGGTATCTATGAATCACATACCAAACTTACTGTTATTAATTACACCTGCAACATAGCACAGATGGCTTATATCCATGCTCTGAATATCACAATACTTAGAACTAATCATGACATGTCACCAAATCTCCTATGTTTCCCTCTCTGTCTGCTGCAGCAGGTAGCTATTTTTTTAAATATCATCCCCAAGGAGCATTTTCTCAGGTTGAAATATTTTATTTGAAATGACTGTCCCTGACACGATCTTGTTTTTGAGCTGAGCACTTCAATATATTGCTAGTTAAATGCATAGTCTGGAACATGCATACAATATTACAAGTCATTTCTCTTTGCATTATATTAAAGAACTCTAATACCATATCTTATGCTTCCAACCAATGACACCAGAAATTGCAACCATATAACTGTCTCCCTGAGACCTCTCTATAGAACACAGTATCTTATAATATCCTAGAATCAGCATTTATCTTGATCCCAAAGCAAGAAAAGCATTTTTTACTGAATATTCAACATAATAGTGACCCATGAAAACACCGAGATTTTTGTGAGATAATGAGCATTTTTTTGCTTGTCCAATACATAATTTAGTGTTAAAATTGGGATCATTTTTAGTAATTAAACATTTCAGGATGGTGGATGGGTTTTATTTCTGAGCTACTGTTTTACATGCAATTTCTCTTGACTTTGCCTAACTTACTTATTTCCATTAAGATATCTCAGACATTTCTCTATGTCAACCTTATTTTGATCAAAGCAAGTTTGGAAGAGACAGAGAAAAGAATAAAAATAGTCATTACAGTAATTAAGTATCTCTTTGGGGACTCATGAAATCTACTCTTAATGAATTCTGCATATCACAGCCTGTCACAAGGACAGAGTTAATATTTCCTGCCAGATCAGAAGGTTTCTAACTGAATTATGGTAGATATTTTCTATTAGGACTACAGCAGTTACAGCTGTTGAATGAGAGACACATGTCCTCCAGTGAGAGTCCTAAATATGTGTTCAGAGCCATAGGATGATCAACCAGAAACACCAGGCAAATCCAAAACAACAAAGGGGGTTTACATATCCATTTGAACCTAAAACTGATAATTCAGATGACTGTTGTTGGTGATTTATGACTATCTCAGTCAGAAGGCAGAAAGTAAGAAGGACCCAGATGGCCAGTAACACTTAAAATTGCATCAAGTGTTCGTGCTGTGAGTTGAAAATAAGAGCTTCTCAAAGCAACTTCTCTCTGCAGTCATGTGCAGGTTTATCAGCCACATTCACTGAATATGTCTATAGTGAAAGGTGTTGTTCAAGTCACTGTCATCAAGATGAATGAAGTCTTTCCTCTTGAAATGGATCTTCTGCTCATTCACTGCCGGCTAACTACACTGGCCAGTTACCAATTTGATTATTGAATAAAATTCTCATCAACAAAACTGATTATTTTGCCTTAGCATAACCTCAAAGCACCAGGCAGGGTGTGGGTAACTAAAATTCTAGCACCTAGAAGACAGAAATAGGAAGGTCAAAAGATCGTCGTTAACTAAATGGTGAGTTCAAGGATAGGCTAGGTTACAAGAGACCCCCATCAAGAGGATACCATAAAAAGAAACACAAAGCAATTCTCAAATTCATTATATATATAAAATGTAAGACAGCTGGCAAACCACCAAAGCCCTTTGACTTTAATTTGAGCTGAATTAACAAATTTAAGTAAACCTATTCTTAGTAAGTGCTGCTAAATAGAATTGACTTCCTGAAAACAATCTCAAGTTCAAGCTCTATTTGCCTAAATACATTCTACCTCCTGGTTAGTTTTGCTTTTTTCATCTAAGTCATTCAGAAGCACCAGACACTCTTACAAAATCAGGGTGGCCCTGTGACGGTGTTCATATAATTCTAAATAGTTCTCCCCACTTAGGAGAGAGACCAAGTGGAAACTGAATCGTGGATGGACACAGACAGTCACATTTTCTCACTAACTATAAACAGATTGGAGGTCAGCTCTGTATCTCTTAGGCAGGAGCTAAGTTCCCATTGTAGTGTTCATTCTGATTACGTGGCCTGTTGATATCAAGGCGCTGCAGTTCCACACCTTTGAAAACCTCCTCAACAATAACAATATGGTATAGTTGAAAGCCTCAAAGTCGCAATTGCACAACTCAGGGGATATGAGATCAAGGGCATGGTCATTATGATGTGTACCATTTACTTAAAAATAGCTCAAGAAAACACTGCAAGAGACAGATGATTGAAGAGTGTGGGTTTGGCAATGCAATCACGTCCTACCTGCCTCTTTGGAAATCTGCGTGAAGGACTCCACACCTTTCTCTCCATAGCTTCCTTCAGATGCAAGAGTAGACACATAATTCCAGCCCAAAGCCTTTACAATGTCAACCATGGCCTGAGCTTGAAAAGAATCCGGTGGGACCACTCGAGAAAAGAAGTCATAGCGCCGATCGTCACTGAGCTCGGGAGCCGTGGACGCGTAACTAATCTGAGGGATCTGAAATGACAAGAAAATACCATGTGAGAACACACCAGGAGGGTGTACAGACTCATGCACGCTTGGGACAAGCCACTCAGAAGACTGGACTTGAACAGTGTACTGCTGGATGAGTATTCTTCCCAGTTACCATTTTACAAGTCCATACCACCGAGAGGCACCCAGACCCTTCTTAAAAGTAAAGGGCACTTTCTTTTGTGTCTTCCTGTTCTGCATTCCCTCCTTAAGAAAAGGAAGTGAGGATAGCAGAGTATCAGTATGGTAACCATCGTGGAGAGTTAAAAGCACTGGCTTCATGCATCTACTAAGTATTGTAACAGGTACAAAACCAAAAGCAGCCCAACTGCCTTGTATCTAGAAGCCAGTGTAGTCAACAGAGGCTAGCGTTCCTCATGAATATCATGAGACATTAGCACGGAGTCTTGAGGACTTGTAAGAGTATATCAACGTGAGTTCTATGTGGTGATTCATTCCCCAAATAACATTAAATAATATGTCTTAGTAGTGCTCTCAGCCCAGGTAAGGGCATTCCCTGGTACAAACACTTCACTCTGGTACAGTGGTTCTCAAATAGTGGGTTGAGACCCCATTTGGATGTCACATATCACATATCCTCCATACCAGATATTTACATTACAATTTATAACAGTAATGAAATTAAAGTTATGAAGTATCAATGAAATAATTTTATGATTGGGATTCAGCAGAACATAATGAACCATATTAAAGGACCAAAGTATTAGGAAGGTTGAAAAAACCTACTCTAGAGGTTCTCACACTTGGAAGGTCATCTCCAAAGCTTCACACATTCTTTTTGACTGCTAGGAGGCAACTGGCATTCCTGTTGTATGCAACTCACAAGGATTTGGGATTTGCTTATTTTCCCATTAGTGCAATATCAGTTCCTCTTACATGACAGGAATCTATTTAGTTGTTATATTGTTATAGAGTGCTTGTACCTATGAACACCAAACTAGGGAACCACAGGCAGAATTAGATATCAAATTCTCCTCTTCTCTTTTAGGGTGTGGAATTAATTTTGGGAACTATTTTAAATTTAATTACTTGGTGACTTTGATGCATTGATTTTAAGTTAAATCAAAACCTACAAAGAGAGGATGTGTAACATATATAGTGTAGTCTAGTGTTTATGTCTGACTAGTACATAAACATATGAACATGCACACACACACACACACACACACACACACACACACCATCACAAATACCCTAAGAAATACCCTAAGGGAAGTTAAAATGTCACTATTGATAACAAACATGGCTTGGGACTTGGCATTAGGGGGGTTCCCTGTGGTAGTTACCTCTACAATGTATTCTACCCCTCTTCCAATGTGACCAACTTGTTCTCTCTTCTAATTTCTAGAAGACTGTAATCTATAATTAGCAGTACAAGTAATTATGTGCAAGAATAATAAACTGAAAATATTGACATGAAAATTCCCCCTTTATTATATTTTCTCAGGTATCTAAATAGAATTTTGATCTTTGCTTAAACTGATCCAATAACTCATCTTTTTTGCCACAAACATGCCAAAGACAAACTCACTTTGACTTTCTAAGTTTAGAAAATTCTATTCAATATTAGCTATTTCTGTTTTTCCAAGTTATTTTCTTCTTTTGAAGCGTGGCTATTACTGCTATAAAGATCACTTCTTATCCCACCTTTAAGGTTCAACATTAGCCTCATACAGACCGAGAAAGGTCAGATTTGCCCTGCTCCCCAACCCATGCTTCTGGTTGGCCCCAGCATTGATGAGAAAGCTCTCTGCCTTGAACTTAAAGCACAAACCAATGTTAGGAATCCCCAGTCTCCTGCTGAGGTCTTTACCTGAGTAACTAACTCAATTGCAGGGCTATCAAGGGGCACTGGGAGTAAAATGAAAGATCAGCAAATGCTGGGATCAGAGCTGGAATCACTTGTTAGCTAGCACTTCTACGGCAGTGAATCAGTTGAATCATCAACTGTTCCCACAAGGTAGAAATGGGCATTGTTCATAGTGATGCCAATGCAGAGTGGGTAGTCCGTACCCTGGGGGATAATTAGGAGAGTATATTTTACTAACTAAGATTATCCATTCTCCATATTTCGTGGTTTTGGGAGTGTGATACGTCCCATACAGACTCGTGTATTTTCACTACTTGGTCTCTAGTTGATGCAACTCTTTGGGAAGGTTCTGGGATGTTTAGGACACTGATCCTTGAGGGAGGAAGTCCACCACTGGAGGTGGGCTTTGAAGTCTTATAGCCTTGCCCCACATCCTGTTTTCTCCCTTTTCTGGCTGCATGAGTGCCTGACAGGTCACTTGGCTTTTCCACCACGGTGGATTCTGTTCCCCTCTAGAACTCCAATCCCAAATTAAACCTTATTCTCCAAAGTTTCTTTTTATCAGAGTACACTATCAAAGGAACAGAAAAGTAATTAATATAATTTCCAAAATTCTCTACAGCACAGGTTAGCCTTCTCATCTGTGTACTAAGGCAAGGTAACAGTTTTACATTTATTACAATAATGACTATGTTAGAAATACCATCTATTATATCCTGAACTCTTTATCATATACACAATATGTTCTATGAGTTTCATAGAGAATCCATCATCTGGTCACCAGAAATTATTCTTCAGTGTACTACATCATCATATACTAGATTATGCTACATGGTACTATATTTTTATTAGCTTGTTTTATAGAAGGAGCAGGCCCTGAGCCACAGAGTTCAACCATGAACTCACAGTACAGAGCTTTAAAATTAATAATCTCGCTCAAGCTTGAAAATGGACTACGAAAACAGCTGAACTCTTAATCATGCTTATTTACAAAATTTCACTAAAATATTTAGTAATATGCATAAAAGGAAAGCCGGTGGATTTTTAGAGTCTAAGAAGTGGGTTTCTGCTCACAGCATTAAGTATATCATCACTGAAAGTCAATTTATGACTCATTCTGAGACAAATGTTTAATCAATTTGTTTAAACACCTTGGTGAAGCTCATACAAATACATTATCAGTTTGGGCTATGTGTGTGTTTATAGTTTGGAGGCTTTAACTATTAGAGAAAGAAAATCTTCATTGCTAGTGCTTCAGGTAGAAACATGGGGGAGAGAGGAGTGGAATTTGATAGAGTTTTCCTTACAAGAAATGAAAAGGTACAAGGCAAAGCATGTCAGGACATTGCCATTAATTTTCACTTGATGAAATGAAGGAGCCTTGTGATGACACACAGATGTCGCCCCTTCCCAAATCCTCCCTAGCTCTGAAAGTGTGGTAATAAATATATAGCCTACTACTACTCAAATTTTCATTTGCATTGCTGGAGAGAAACATCAGAATTATAGAATAATACCACAGAAAATCACCTTCTAAGCTATGCACCAATTACAGCTCTAAAAATCTTGGTAAAATAGATTCCTTTCTTCACTATCATCTATCTTTTGTCAATGATTGCTCTTTGAGGTCTATCCCTTTCAGGATACATCAAAAAGAGTTCCCAGTCTAAGACCCACATTTCTATTCAGGACCACGCACACCTCGTCATCAATATTTTACTTACATCAACACCTGGCATATAATGGTCCTAGAATGAGGAATCAAAGATCAAATGGATTTAACTTCTGAGATCAAAATGCATTATACAAAAATAATCCTTCTCGCAATAGAGATCAAAGAATGCAGGAATGTCTACAACCTGTGATACATGTTGCTGCATATTTACACAACAAGGAGGCCTTGTGCTTAGCTTCTTGCTTTCGAGCAGATTTTCAAGTCTATGTAGTCATTGTTGTGAGAATAATTATTATATTGAATCATAGAGCTAAAAATGCCTCTTCTTGCATTATTTATTCATCCTGGTAAAAATTCACCTATCACAGAAGAATGATTCTGTTAATGATGTGTATAAAATAGGATTAGAAGCAACTACAACCTACTCTGTGTGGAATAAAATTTGGAATAAGTTTTTGCTTTGTTTTAGAAAATTAATGATATATTATTATTATTGAAAAATGCAGAGAGTGAAAACTAAAAATACAAGATAATTTTAATCTCTGGCTTTCTGATAATGTTTTGTTAAATCTTTTTTGTACCTTTGCATTTGAATACACACATGTGTGACAAAAACATGAATTTCATTTCCACCTCCTTTCCATGCACCTTCCTCACCTACCTCTCCCTCTCTCCATCCCTCCCCCTCCTCTTCCTGTGTGTATGTGTGTGTACACATAATTTTCTGTAACATAGACATTTAGTCTCAGCTCACATTGCTAAATCTTTAAATCTTTACAACCATTCAAACTAAAAGAGAAATCCTCAGAACTAATTGAGTCATTGTGTCCATCCATCAGGTTTCATTAGAAATTTCAAGGTTGTACATTCCAAGTAGCATAATATTCATGGTTTTTCAATGAAATCTCTTCGCGTTATTTTAAGTTGATCAATGAGATAGAAAACCAACTCAAATGCTTTCCTTGTTGCACCAACACTTTCCCTTAAAGCAATGATTCTCAACCTGTGGTTCGAGACCTCTATAAGGGCACATATCAGATATTCATATTATGTTTCATAACAGTAGCAAAATTACAGTTCTGAAGTAACAACAAAGATAATTTTATGGTTGGGGGTTAGCACAACATGAGGAACTGTACTAAAGAGTCACAGCCTTAGGAAGGTTGGGAACCACTGTACTGCTGATCATGCGTTGCTTCCCTAAAGACTGCTCATTCTTGCTGTACACTAAATTTTTCTTTTTAATTTATTACTGTTGGGGAGTGGGGATAGCCACACATGCCAGTGAACATTTCTTGAGACCGGGAGACAACTATGTGGAATTGGTCTTCTTCCACCTCTTGTGGGTTCCAGAGACTGAATTTAGGCCAGTAGGCCCTAAAGTCAGGTGTTATTCAGAGCCATCTCACTGATCTACATATATTAAATATTGAGGTAATCTTTTTGATATTTGAAATGTGACTTCTAAGTAAAGTTGTTAGTTCTCAAATCTGGGGCCAGCGCTTAACTATATTACCTCTTAAGGGATCAGAGTGTGTTAAAACTCTATTAATTCTTACATGTGTCTTATTTTTAACTGACATTTAACAAATATTATGAGCAATCCTATATGTGCATTTTTGATATAAACTTCAGAATAACTTAGAATAGGTTCTAAAAATTTGCCCAAATTACCCATTAAGATTTGATGAGAATTGCATTATAGCCATACATTAGGGTAGAACTTAGATTGTATAATGCTGTATCTTCACTTGTGTGAAAAAAATAATTATTTTTATTAAAGTTTATTAAATATATCAGTCACATAAAATCATTGATCTATAGTTAACACACACATGATGAAATGTTCCCCACAGAAGCCACTGGTTTATAAGTAAACACCTGAATTCCAGGCATGGGACACCTCCCTGCAATGGTTTGAATAAGGACAGCTCCCTTAGGCTCATATAATTAAATACTTGGTCCCGAATGGTGAAACACTTTGGAAAGGATTAGGAGAGTAGAATTGTTGGAGAAGGTGTGTCATTAGGGATGGGTTAGCTTTGAGGTTTCAAAAGCCCATGTCATTCCTAGTTAGCTCCTTTTCTCTGCCTTTTTTTGTGGGTAAGATATGAGCTCTCTCAGCTACTGCAGCAGTACCATGTCAGCCAGTATCCTGCCTTGCTGACTCTCATGATGGTCATGTATTCATCCTCTGAAACTGTGGTGCCCCTATTAAAAACACTTGTTTCTATAAGTTGCCTTTATCATAGTTTTTTTATTTGTTTGTTTTGGTTATGGCAATAGAAAAGTAACAAAGACATCCTCTTGAGTTGTTTGTCAGACATGCCCTGAAATCCTCTAAACAATACAACCTATTACCAGTGCTTTAGTGGTCCACAGGAACTTAATGATAAGATCTTGGTATTGAAGGTACCACTTACTTTGTTCAGAGGGCATGAAAAAAAAGCTGGTGCTGAAACAGGAACTTCTTCTGTGCTGCATAACTTTCAGATACATTATGGTACTAGCCAGGCTGCTGAGGGGGAAAATATCATCAGCAATCTCACCTAGCTAGAACCTGTCAGTTATAATAAGGACTGGTATGGCTAGATGTGCCCATAGGTGTAATAGTGAAACAGACTTTAATGGGGATAAACATTTACTTTGTGTGAAAACCTGTGCATTTTACATCTGGCCACCGAGCCATGATTAGTGAGCTCAGAGGTTCCAGGGAGGAACCATTATTTTAATGAGAAGGATAACATCAAAGTGCCTTCCAAATTCATTTATCTCTTCCCATAACTTTTTGCAGGTTTCAGATATCATTAAAGAAGTTTCTTTGTGCAGGGATTGGTAGTTAAGGCAGAAACTCATAAATGGTCAGTGTGCAAATAATAAGTATCCATCAAGTTTTCAAACATAAAAGGATCCTTCTTACAAATATTATACCTGTCCTACTAAGGCTTAGCCACCAATGTTAAAGAGGGACAGGAAAGATTAGATTATAAGATCCAATGGTCTGGGAAGACCAAACTGAAACAATGTCTTCTGTATAAACTCATAAAGTAGTGGTTGTCTAAACAGGACCTGCCCAAGATCAAACCATTCAACATCCCAAATGAGAAAGTGAGGGACGTATGAGAGTAGCTGAGGAGCTACTCATAATTGATAGCTTTTGATTTAGGGAAAATTAGTTTTTCTTTAAAAATTATGCTCCAAGTAGGTCAATCAAGCTCTAGTTAAATGGTAAAATGGTCATAAGTAATTGAAAACAAATACTGGAGTTGGTATAATATAAAAAATAAAGAAATTGAGGTGGGATAGGGATATTGAGGTTGGAAATGGGAGAAGTTAAGAGGAAGAATCCATACTGCATATGATTTAAAACATTATATATTCATGTGAACTTCCCAAAGCATTAATAAAAATATTATATTGCAAAAATTTCATCCATTCATTTCCATTATTTGTTCCTAGTAATGTCAAATAATTGTCTCTATGTAAGGTTTGCACATTGCTTATTAACTTTCTTTCAAAATAATTTTATTTTTATTGCATTATGTATGAGGTAAAATTGATATTCTCATTTATCTTGCTTGTAAGCACAAATATATTAATTTTGCTTATTTATTTTATAACTTGGATCCTTGTTAAAACTATTATTAATTTGAGAAGCTTTCGATTTATTTTCCTGGGATTTCCAAGTAAACAAGTCATATTATAATAATGTATTACTTTACATTAAATCATTTTTGGATTATGTATAAATATGTTTGACCATGTGCATATGAGCATACAAGTATTCAGGTATCCAATAAGTTCTGATGAGGGCATTGGATGCCCTGGGGCTGAAGTTACAGGTGGTTGTGAGCTATCTTGCACAGGTTTTGAGAAGCTGAGTTCAGATATTTTGAAAGGACAGTATGTGTTCCTAATTGCTGAACAATATCTCTGCTCCTATTTTGCTTCCTTAATTAAGTACATCACCTAAAAGTTTTAGAAAATATAAGACATAGTGAATGGGGCAAATTGATATTCCTCTCCTCATTATCTAAAGCTAAGTATGTTCCTTATGTATTAGAAAAAGACTTTCAACTAGAAATCAGAAGAATTTCTAAGTCATCTAACCTACAGTCTTTCCCTTATATACAAATTTATCACTTTTTCAACAAAACTCAATGGTGCCTTTCCCAGTTTCTGCCACTATGCTTTTCCAAGTTTCATGGAAGTACTTACTTTATACCATTAATACAGGAGGACATTGGTACAGTAAATTTTGGCTGCTAAATTGACTGGATCTAAAATCAATAATGAGCTGGGCGATGGTGGCACACACCTTTAATCCCAGCACTCGGGAGGCAGAGGCAGGCGGATCTCTGTGAGTTCGAGACCAGCCTGGTCT
>NW_004949099.1:24803371-24805811 GCF_000317375.1 Microtus ochrogaster | reverse complement strand
AAAAAAAGACATCTTGAAATTTTCAGACAAATGGATGGAATCCTCAGTGAGGTAACCTAGACCCAAAAAGACAAACATGGTATGTACTCACTCATAAGTGGACATTAGACATAAAACAAAAGATAACCAGCCTACAGTCCACAGCTCCACAGAAGCCCAGAAACAAGGAGGACTCCAAGGGTCCTCATGGATCCCTGAGAAAGGAAAATAGACAAGATCTCTTGAATAAATTTGGAGTGTGGGAGAAGGGTGAGGGTAGAAGGGAGGGGGGAGGGCAAAATGGGAGTGTGGAGAAGAGCATGAGGGATTGGGAAGGTCAAGTTGACAGAAAGGGAGAACGAGGGAAACGATATCTTGATAGAGGGAGCCATTATGGGTTTAGTGAAGAATTTAGCACTAGGGTAATTCCCAGGAATTCACAAGGATGACCCCAGCTAAGAGTCTAAGCAATAGTAGAGAGGGTGCCTTAACTGCCCTTCCCCTGTAAGCAGATTGATGACTACCTTAATTGTCATCATAGGACCTTCATCAAGCAACTGATGGAAGCAGATGCAGAAATCCACAGCCAAGCACTTGGCCATGTTCCTAGAGTCCAGTCATAGAGAGGGAGTAGTGATAATATGAGCAAAGGGATCAAGACCATGATGGTGAAACACAGACACAGCTGATCTGAGCTAATAGGAGCTCACTGACTCTGGACTGACAGCTGGGGAACTGGTATAGGACTTAATTAGGCCCTCTGAATGTGGGTAGCAGTTGGGTGTCTTGAGCAGTTTGTGGGGTCAATGACTGTGGAACTAGTATTTATCCCTAGTGTATGAACTGAATTTTTGGAGCCCCATGCCTGGAAGGATACTTTACTTAACCTAAATATATGGAGGACAGTCTTGATTCTGCCTCAAGTGATGGAACAGACATTGCTGACTCCCAGTGGGAGACCCTCCTTCTCTGAAGAATGGATAGGGAGTGCTGTGGGAAAAGGTGGGAGGAGTGTGAAGAGGAAAGGGAGAAGGAACTGGGATGGTATGTAATAAAAAAAGGTTTTTTTAAAAAGAGATAACTAATACAATTTTCTGTGGGGTGCATGATTGCTATTCACTTCCTTTCTGTTAGGTTTTTTTTTTCCCATTTTGTTCCTTTCTTCATTTTAGAAGCATTTCCGTTCATATAAAATGTATTTGCATACTTTTGTTTTTATACTCTGAGCTTTGAGTGCAGCATCTAAAACAGTAACATGACCTTGCCAAGGCCAAGGTCAAAAGGCTTCTCTAGAATTCTTAACACTAAGGATCTTGGCCATTTCCTTAAGTGTCTTTTAACCATTTTTAGATTCTTTTGTTGAGAGTTCTCAGTTTAGGTCTGTACTCCATTTTTTGTTGGATTATTTGTTCTTTTGATGACCAATTTCTTGAGTTCTTTGTCTATTTTAGAGATCAGACCTCTTTCTGATGTGGGGTTGGTGAAGATCTTTTCCCATTCTGTAGGCTGCTGTTTTGTCTTTTTTACCATGTCCTTTGCTTTAGAGAAGCTTTTCAGTTTCAGGAGGTCCTATTTACTAATCATTTCTCTCAGTTTCTGTGATACTGGGTTATATTTAGGAAGTATCTAAGCCTTAGTATCTAAATAGGTGCAATATTTGTAAGAAGGATCCTTTTATGTTTGAAAACTTGATGGATACTTATTATTTGCACACTGACCATTGATGAGTTTCTGCCTTAACTACCAATCCCTGCACAAAGAAACTTCTTTGATGATATCTGAAACCTGCAAAAATTTATGGGTAGAGATAAATGAATTTGGAGGGCACTTTGATGTTATCCTTCTTATTAAAATAATGGTTCCTCCCTGGAACCTGTGAACTCACCAATCATGGCTTTGTGGCCAGGTGTAAAATGCACAGGTTTTCACACAAAGTAAATGTTTATCCCCATTAAAGTCTGTTTCACTATTACACCTATGGGCACATCTAACCATACCAGTCCTTATTATAACTGACAGGTCCTAGCTAGGTGAGATTGCTGATGATATTTTCCCCCTCAGCAGCCTGACTAGTACTATGATGTATCTGAAAGTTAGGCAACACAGAAGCTTCTGCGTCAGCCCCAACTTTTTTTTTTCATGCACTCTGAACAACATAAGTGGTACCTTCAATACCGGGATCTTATCATTAAGTTCCTGGTGACCACTAAAGCAATGGTAATAGGTTGTATTGTTTAGAGAATTTCAGGGCATGTCTGACAAACAACTCAAGAGGGTGTCATAGTTACTTTTTTATTGCCATAACCAAAACAAACAAACCAAAAACTATGATGAAGGCCACTTATAGAAACAAGATCAAACTACCCCTGGACCCAGCAATACCACTCTTGGGAATATACCCAAGAGAGGCCCCATCATACAACAAAAGTATATGCTCAACTATGTTCATAGCAGCATTGTT
>NW_004949099.1:24794444-24802614 GCF_000317375.1 Microtus ochrogaster | reverse complement strand
AAAAAAAGAAACAAGTGTATTTAATAGGGGCCTACAGTTTCAGAGGATGAGTACATGACCATCATGAGAGACAGCAAGGCAGGAGGCTGGCTGGCATGGTACTGCTGCAGTAATGAGAGCTCATATCTGACCCACAAACAAGAGGCAGAAAAAGAGAGCTAACTAGGAATGGCATGGGCTTTTCAAACCTCAAAGCCAACCCATCTGTAATGACACACCTTCTTCAACTATTCTACCCTCCTAATCCTTTCCAAAGTGTTTCACCATTGGGGACCAAGTATTTAATTATATGAGCCTAAGGGGGCCATTCTCATTCCAACCACCACAGGGAGGTATCCCATACCTGGAATTCAGGTGTTTACATATAAACCAGTGGGTTCTGAGGGGAACATTATATCATGTGTGTGTGTGTGTGTGTGTGTGTTAATTATAATTCAGTGATTTTATGTGAATGTCATAGAATATCTTGCTTTGCTGGTGGGTATAGTATTCTGGGCTGGTACTGTGGTTTTTTAATGTCTGCATAGTGTTTGACTATGACCTTCTGGCTTTCATTATCTCCAAAGAGAAGTCAGGTGTAATTCTAATAGGTCTGCCTTTATATATTACTTGGCCTTTTTACTTTTTAGCTCTTAGTACTCTTTCTTTATTCTGTATGTTTAGTGTTTTTTATATCTAGTCTATTTGGTGTTCTGTAAGCTTTTTGTATTTTCATAAGCATATCTTTCTTATATTGGGAAACTTTTCTTCTATTATTTTGTTAAATATGATTTCTGTGCTTTTGAGTTGAACTTCATCTCTTCTTCTATTCCTATTATTCTTATGTTTGGTCTTTCCAGGCTGTCCCATTTTCGTGGATATTTTGTGTTAAGCTTTTGTTAGATTTAATGTTTTCTTTGACTGATGAGTCTATTTCCTCTAATGTATCTTCAGCCCTTGATATTCTCTTTCAGCTTTTGTATTCAGGTGTTTATGCTTGTATTCGTGGTTCCTGATCACTTTCTCATGATTTCTTTTTCTATAATTTCTTCAGCTAGTGTTTTTTTTATTGTCTCTATTTTAGTTTTCAAGTCTTGAATAGTTTCTTTCATATGTTTGATTGCTTTTTTCTTGGTTTTCTTTAAGAGATTTGTTGTTTTCCATTTTTTGTTTTTCTTTTCATTTATTTCTTTGAGGGATTTTTTAATTTCCTCTTTAAAGGCCTCAAACAATTTCCTAATGTTATTTTAAGGTCATTTTCCTCTGTTTCATCTAGATTTGGTTGTTCAAGTCTTGCTGCTGTAGGTCTACTCCTTCAGAGGTCCGAACATCATGCCCAGACTTGCAGAGGTCTTTGTTTCCTGCCTGCACCCTTGGAGGTCCCAAACTTATGCCCAGACCTGTAGAGTTATCTGGCTCTGGCCCACTTCTTCAGCCATTGCTCCCCTAGCTGCTCCTGTGGAGTTTTCTTTCTCAGGTCTTCTCTGACCTAGGTTCCTGGCTCAGTCCAATTTCCTTAAATGTCCCTGGTCTGCATCTGTCCCTGCTCCTGTGAAGTTCTCTGTATTAGGTCTGCTCTGGCCTAGGTCACTGGCTCAGTTGTGCTCCTGAGGAATTTATTGTCTCAGGCCTGCTCCAGCCTAGATTGCTGGCTCATTCCTGTTTCTGCAAATGACCCTGGTCTGGATCCGTTCTTTCCCTTGAGGAGCATACCATGTCAAGAATTCCTTCTTTATCATATTTCCTACATTCTCCCTAAGTTTAACAAATTCGTCCATTGCTTCTTATTTTCATAGATGCCTGGCTATATGTTATAAATGTCCATTTACAGTCTCTTTATTGTAGTTATGCATATATTAATTTTATATTTGCAGAAAAGAAAGCTATACTCAAGACAAGCTAAATACTCTTTCAAATTTTAGCTATCTACATATATTTCTGATAATTATCCGTATTCTGCACCATGTTAGTGAACAAGACTATGTGTTCATAATAGCTGCTTTCTGCTTTAATATTTTCAATTTTTAGCTCTCTTTGCCTGAATAAAATAATGTCTCCTCATATCTTTTATGTCTCCTACTATGTGAATAAAATAGCTGTGTGTATGTTTACTTAATATAATCAGGGACTGTATAAATACTAATTAGTGAATCTTTTACATAAAACATATTCTTGTGATTTATTTTAAGCATACATTACTGCATGGCTTCTCCAGATTTTAGCTTTTATTTCTGTCAATTGTTTAGGTATTTATCTGCTTGGGAGCATTTGAACATGAATGCAAGGACCTATGGGGTTATGCAGAAGAGCAGTTCCAGGGGCTGTGAGTGCTCAATATGGGAGTAAAGATAACTCCTCAGATGGTTTATTAAATTCACTATGCTTATGTAAATGATGCCCAAGTTCTGTTTTAAAAGAAGCTCAGTCTCCTCTGCTGAGATATCACCAGGTTACTGGAGATGTTAATTCTCAGGCTGATAAACTGGTAATAAGCTGATTTAGGAAAGATGGTATAAGTTTGTTTCCACATGAGCCTATGTGTCTTACATGTGCTTCAAGACTTTACAAGGAGTTTTGGTTTTCTCTCTGGAGATTAGAACTACTTCTTAATTTACATGAAGCTTGAAGCTGACTCATCTTGTTTACTGCCTCATATTAATCCATACTATATTATAAAACACAATCTGAAAAGTCTTGGAAAAATAACTGAGTAGATTTTCACTTATACAGTGGAGCAAAGATAGTCTGGACTCTTAAGAATTCCTTTTAAACTGCAAGTATGCAACATGCCTAAGCTCAGTCCTTATTGCCAGCAAGAATGTACAAACCTGAACAAGTAGATAACTCCAAGAAGATATTATATTTTGGACACAGAAAAACAGGTGTGCATAAGAACTCACAGTACCACAGTGTATGCCTATGCCAAACCAAATTTCATCTTGGAGAGGGGAGTTGGGCTTTATGTTTTACCACTAGCTCCAGAGTTATTGAGAACTATTAGGTTATGAGAGTGGAAGAATATAGTTCCTCTAAGAGTATAGTTAGGTACTGAGAGAGGAAGAGTATAGTTTTCTTTAAGAGTGTAGTTTCTGATAAGTCATCCATGCTCCATTGTAAGACCACACATCTAAGCATTTTGAGGAGCACAAATTGGTCTTGAAGGGTCAAAATCAAACAAACAAACAGAAAAAAAACAACAACGAAACTGGGCCAGTAATGGAATGGATAGACCTGAGGAGAGTTAGGGGTGAGTATGATAAAGTCGTGTTGTCTAAAACGCCCAAAGAATTAAGTATAAAAGAATTCCTTAGTTTATAAAGCTTAGTCAGCAGAACAGACTTTAAAAATGTAAAAGATAGACTCACTGCTTTTCCTTTTCCTCAACAAATAACCACTGTCCACCTTTGTGCAGTTCACACTCACACCCATGGTTCTCTAGGCTGGTTCTTCCATTACAATATTCCACATTTAGTGGAAGATTAAATTCTATCCCTAAGGTGGGATCTCCAAACCAATGCATATTCTCTCTCTCTCTCTCTCTCTCTCTCTCTCTCTCTCTCTCTCTCTCTCTCTCTCTGTCTTTCAACAGTCTTCATACAAACAACAATAAAATTAAATTCTGTCATAACTTTAATTATGTCTTCTAGGACCCAGCTTACCTGACACTGATGATAAAATGAAAATCTAGTTTCATATAATTAAGTTTTGAGAACAAATTGTTCTCATGCTTCAAAATTATCACTTATGAAAGTTATGTTGAACTAAACATTTGTGATGATTTCTAAACAATACTAAAACAAACAGATCACAAATGCAGCAAGAAAATGTTACTGGGGCGACATTGCTCAAATCCATACCTTATGCTTAAGAGCAAATGTCAAATTAGTATTTTCGTTAATTCCATCATTCTCATCTTTCAAAACCATGTATGGTGCAACAAATACCATTTAAGGGAAAAACAAAACCACCAGAAATCAACTTTTAGAATAATTAAATTGGACATTTATTTTTTTTCAACCACACATCAGACAGAGGGCTGATCTCCAAAATATATAGAACTCAAGAAATTAGACATCAAAATATCAACTAATCCAATTGGAAAATGGGGTACAGATCTAAACAGAGAATTCTCAACAGAAGAATCTCAAATGGCCAAAACACGCTTAAGGAAATGTTCAGCATCTTTAGCCATCAGGGAAATGCAAATCAAAATGACTCTGAGACACTTATTTTTTTAATGCTGCACTTAAAAATTATTTTAGCTTTATTTCTTTTAAATGTATAAATATTTTGCCCCTCCCCGTGTGTGTTGCATGTAACACATGTATGCCTGATGCCCCCAGGGGTTATCTATCAGATCCCCTGAAATTCTGGATCTGAATTCATGGAAAGTTGTCGGCCAGCATGTGTGTCTGGGAACCAAAGCTCTCTCTTAAAGAAGCAGGGCACTTACATGTTGAGCCATTGCTCTAACCCTAAAACTGAACATTAAAATAAATCACATCACACAAGTGTTAGGAAACACTTTATAAATACCAGTATTCTTAGCTCACAAAACAAGTAATTGGAGCATATGAATGATTTTGATATTGAATAATAATAAAGAGATAAAGTAACCACAGTTAGTGTCACACATCACCACTAGAAGGTGCTCTAAATTTTTGTTCAAGTTCTATTATTTGCTCTGAAAAATAATGGTTTACTGGAAGGTTTATATAAGGCTATTTTTTTCCTTTTGTCTGGAACTGTTCTATTTTGTAGCATTGAGCTTCACAATTCTAATTAAACAACTGAGTTTGTTACAGTCTTTTTATTATTCTTCCTCTTCCTCCAGAGTACTTAACTTCATGGAGGCCAGGGTCTTTATGTATCACCCCTTCATCACTGGAAGAATTGGAACAGGATCAGTCTTTTTGAATGAGTTAGACAGAAAATCAATGAATAGGATAATGCTGAGAACACACTCCACTTGGGTACGTTCCTCATGCTCATGGTTCCTGTGGTCAGAGGGCTGTAAAGCTCCAGAATTTGCTACTCCCTGGAGGACAGGCAATTAATGGCCAGTGACAGGCACTGGGAACAATACTTTTTCCCTCCCTTTCTTACTCCTGGAGATTTTTCTTGGGATTTCTTTCCTTCTCATTAGAATATAAAACAACAAGGCTGGCATGTTAATGTTCTAAAGAATAAAGAGTAGAAGTGAGGCATCTCACAGCCTCCTCCCTCTGATTTCCCTCTTAGGTCTTTGTCCTATTTTTAAAGAGCATGTATTATGGTACCTGTAGCCTCCCCTATCATCACTCAGTCTAGTGTCAATCTAGAGTTTGTTTTATAAAAAGGTTGGTCCTATCCTGACTTTTCCTCAACACCTAAGAAACAATGTATTCAGACATAGACAGAAAGCAAGATATGTTCGATCTTGCAGTCTTAGTTCTAGCTAAATTTCCTTACTTCTTATTACCATTTACTCTAAAGCTAAAAAAAAGTCAAAGATACTAAGAAATCCAGAGAAAATAACTTTCATATATAAAATATATAAAATCAAATATTATGAGTGTGTGATATAGCTCCATTTTCTAAATGTGGGGAAGACTGAGCCATTTAAAATCTAATTCTATCCCTTAATTTTGACATAATCAACAACTAGGCAAACTGATGTCAGCTTGGAAAAATACTCCTACAGACAATAGCTTATTGTCAACATCTGTTAGGATAGCCCAAGTCTGTGTCCAGATGTGCTTCTGCCAACATTACTGCACAGGTTTGGAAAATCAAAATGGGTGCCATTACTCCAGGACAAATGTAATTCTTAACAAAACACATTCCAAAGTATTTATATCAAGAAAAATACAGGTTCACTTATCCAAAACACAAGGGAAGGAGACAGTTTTGGATTGTGATTTCTGCGCATCAATGTTTGCTCTTGGACAGTCTATCCTTCCTCTTAACATAATATGGACAGCACCTTTAACAAGGTCAGTCATCGAGTTTCTGGGAATTTGAATAAAGTCTCTTTGTTCCTGGGGACTCTACATAGTCAAGGAAGGCAATACAAAATGTAAGAATACTTGTTCCAGAGGGTAATTTCTACAAACGTTGTAAAAGGCAATTTTTGGAAGTATCATGTGCAATTAAGATAATGCTCCTGTGTACCTGTAGAGATATTAATGAACTCCCAGTGGGGCATTATTAAGTTCACAGTCAGCAGTAATTTTGCTCTTATTTCTTATTAAGCTTTATTGATATGGATCCCCCCCAAAAGGGAAAATGGTTGAATAATCCTTTCAGGCTTATTCCTTGAAGCATCACTCCTTTCAACTTATAATTATATCCTCCACAGATACCATCTCCTCTCCTATTAGGAGAGCTAGGCATCCATTCTGAGTTTCAACAGTGTGGATGCCCAAGTACTGAGAGATGACTGCAACTTTTCACCTAGTTTTTACTCTGTAATTTTATACAACTTCACTTGTGAAAGAGATCCTTGCCAGTTCTTCTGACTCCTTTCCCACACAATGTTTACTTCTTCAACTATAAATCATTAATGGCCATCAATATTTGTTTAACTGGTATTTATTCTTTTGAGACCCAAGAAGTTTTGTTAGGAGTAGGGGCTGTGCTTCATTGTCCACAGAACATGTGGAAAAATATGATAATTGTTACTCCTATGACTTTTCAATGTCCTTAGATGGATCACTGGGATATGAATACATATATATTCACATATATACATATATATTTACATATGTATGGATTTTTCAGCAACTTTGTTAAGTTAAAACATTAATAACAAATTCACTTTTTGCCTACACAGCACCCATTTCCTTTTATTGATAGCTCTCTAATGCACTGGAAACCATCTGCAACCTCCCAATCTTTCTACATCCTGTTTCCACCATATTCAGAATACTCAGAATTCTATTGTTGACAAAGGTGACTCAGGTCAGCCTATAAAACAGGAGAACCATCCAGCCTAACCTGGACCTTGGGAACAATGGGGGACTGTGAAATCATAATACCTGAACAAATGCAAATTATGTTTGTTCTTCCTGAAATGACTGGGAAGAATTGGAACAAGGCTATAGTGAATGATAAAGGTATAATAGGATTGTTTTCCAGAGTAAGGGAAACAAACATAAGTGGCAGCTCAGAGCTGGGGAATGTGAGGCACAAAGGCCAAAGATAAAATAGCATCCAGATCAGAAACTAGACAGACAGCTTAATCGTTCAGATGCTTCCAACTTTTCCAGAAGTTATGTTTCCAGAAGGTAGAACTTTTTCAAGTTAGATTTCTGGCACCCATGCTGTGTGCCTTACAATCATGTGTAACTCTGGCTTCAGAGAACCTGAAACTATTCTCTGTCCCCTGAAGATACTGTATACATGTAGCCTATATGCACTGGCAGGCAGGCAGGTAGGCAGGCAGACTTACAGACACCCTCACACATGCACACATGCACACACACATACACACACACACACACACACACACACACATTGATGATGAACACAAATTTTAAAAGGAATAGCAGCTATGGGGCCATCAAGCTAAACATACTACCCGAAACCACATTCCCACCCATGAAAGAGGTCAACTATATGATCTCAAGATTCATCCCAGGATAAAAAGCTACGAAGTGGAAATTACACATCCCCTACTCACACACCCCACTGTATTACTTGCTGAGATGAGCTCTGTAGTTCCACTTCTGTAGGGGCTGTCTTTGTGGTATGAAATGGGCTTTATAAGTACTTCTGCATGTTATAGACATACCACACAATGTGTCTATGACTCATATGTTGATCAGTATAAGTCCCTTGAGGTCCGTTCTCTCTCAATATGGCACTACCAATGTCATGGGCACTCTGGAGATATGGAAAGAAAAGGCAGAACATTATATTTTTGAAAAGAATGTTCCTAATAGTCTAGGAATTGTCTTTAGCCAACTATAATACAAAGAAAGAAAACCTATTCAAAGAAAAGGTTTATTTTTATGCTCTCTAATTTTATTAGCTATGACTGAACCTTAGATGCCATTCAGGCTTCAAGACAAAGTCCCCTGAAAAAGACACTGAAGGTTGAGTTTTGAGACTGTCACTAGCAATGTCAATGTCAAGCAATCAACATTTCTCAATCTCAGGTCTACTCTCACGTGTGGCAGACAGAAGAACTCCCAACTGTAAAGTATGG
>NW_004949099.1:24792045-24794164 GCF_000317375.1 Microtus ochrogaster | reverse complement strand
TTTTAAATGGAAGAGATGATACTTTAAAGAGAATGGAATTAAGCCCAAATGATTTTCTGAGGACCATTCAGCAGCTTCTTATGTTTGATCTAGTGTCAAGGAAAAAAATCTTGATCAATTATGGCTGCCATGTAACCTTCCTGTATGAATAAAAAGGAAATAAATGGAAAGGAATACTCCTAGGTATGGTGGGGGAAAAAGTTTATTGTAGATAAAATGGATAGCATAGCCAGAGGCAGCAACATCTGGAAGAGTTCAGAGTGAACATGACCAGAGTAAGCTGGGTCATATAGGGATAGGGAAGGGGAAAGGTTAAGGGAGTAAGGGGAACCATGCACACCAGCCAGGAGGCCAAACCTACAAGTGGGCATGATAACCACAATGCCTGGATTTTGTAGGAAAGAGCCTCTGGGGGAAGGGCAGCCCAACCTTTGAGCTGGTGAGTTCAGCCCTTGAACCGGTGAGTTCAGGGCAGAGAATGGGGTATGCCGGCCTTACCTTGTAACAAGTAGGGGCTGAAGAATACTGGGAGAAATGGGCAGCCAGGTCCAGTTTTGATATATTAAATAGGTACCCCAGTATTTTTTTGGTCCCAGGTTTGAAACTTTACACTGTAATGTTTCAGAAGCCAGTTTGGGGACAGGAAGAACCAGGTTAAAGTTGGTTCATTTCAAATAAGACAAGTGGTATTCTAGAAGGGGAAGAGTAGTATGCACTTACCCTTATATTAGCAGACAAAAAGGTTTACTTGTTAGAGTTACTTATTCATTAATTTCTCCCTTATAAAATAAATTACTCTCTGGCTGCATTTATTTTTACTTTGTGATAATTATAACATAGGCAAACAATTGGGCATTTCTTAATGCAGAAGAGGTAAGTCTTAAGACTTCATGGGGTATAGCCCCTTGTCATTTAGTTCCCATCATATCATATCATATCATATCATATCATATCATATCATATCAGTTTAGTGGCCTGTTTTGTTTTAGCTTGCAAATCTTGAACACTACAGCACACCAGTAGTAAGGTCTAGACAAGCCAATGGGCTCCTAGGACTTAAAAGATGTATCAGTAGCTCCTTGAGAGAATGTGCTGTTGTTATTTTGTATGTGGAGAGAAATATAGCTTTCAATGCAATATTTGACTGAATTTCTTCTTCCCACAAGAATGTTTATGTTAATATTATGGTTGCTGCTGTCCAGAAACCTTTCAGTAGGGAGTACGGTTTTACAGAATCCAAAGAATCACTGAGACTGGAATAATGAATGAATGAAAGTTGAGAGTATGTAAAAGATACAAGGGACAGCTATTATTTAAGCTGATCTTGATATAGAAGTTAGATTTCTTCCAGCCACAGAGCAAATGACATGTCTCTCTCAGTGAAGAAAAAAAACGAAAATGCCTATGTAGAATAATGAAGACCTGGGATTCGCTTGAAAAAAAATTAGACAAACTTGTCTGGCTTGAGAGTGGAATCTATGATTCCATTCCATTTATTAATATCCAGAGAAGAGTATGTGGCAACACAGTAGAATAAAATGCTCATCTAAATTCATTTGGATTCTTATGTTATGATAACTACTCTTCCTAATAAATAAACACAATCTATCTAACATACATTATTATACTCCTGGAAAAACAGCGAGCTCAAGAGCTACTAGATCTCAAATACCTCTGGTGTAATAACTCCCTAAGAAATGCCTTCACTAACTACAGACATCATTCAGCAAGAATTCAATTAGAAAGGGAATCATTGATTGTGCCACCAAGGTCTGCAGCAAAGGGTTCTCACTGTCTCTTTACAGGCCCAAAGTAGGCCACTCCCTACTGCTCCTAGCAACAGAGAATTCGATCACTTTGATGAAAAGATCTTTGTCATCTGCAGATCACAGGTACTGGTGAATAAAACAAAGTTTAGCATATGTCCAGCTATTTTTTCTCTTTGTCTTACTCCTTAGCTCCTAGCTGCAAAGATAAGCATTTAAAGGGTATAAAGGGAACAAAGTCCAAGTGGTAGCACTTTTGGCTATGCAAAGTCTTAGCCAAAGAAACACTCACTATTAGCCAACAAATTCAGATCATAGTGTGTGTGTGTGTGTGTGTGTGTGTGTGTGTGTGT
>NW_004949099.1:24774713-24791800 GCF_000317375.1 Microtus ochrogaster | reverse complement strand
AAAGCTCCATTGCAAATTTTCAAGCTAGAATAATCCAGTATGTTCTCTTTTTTGGAAATGTTAATTTGTTCTCAAATTTCTCCCTTTCAACACTCTTTCCCCAGATCCTGCAGTCTCAACTTTGGCTATCATATCTCCTGCCACCACATAATCTTCCAATGACTGTGATTGCTACTTTTTTTAAACATGTAATTGCATTTCTGCTTGACTGCTCCCCTTAGACTCTGAGGGAGACAGGGAATGTTCTCCATCACAACTAGACTAGCTGTATTTGCAAAAAATTTAGAAAAGAGCTGCAATCTCCTTTATGATGCACAGGTTCTGATTAAAGGGAGGTCTTGGCCAGATTTTAGTGCTCTGTCCTCTTTCTGGCCTTGTCTTTTAGACCTGAGGTTGCAAGGGGAAAGCTAAAAGATTAAGACATTCGGAAGGACCAAGGATGGGATCCTTCTGCTAACTGATTCAGATATGTTTCTTTATAGAGATAAATTATCCTTAGAGAGGAAAAACAATTTATCTAAACTCACAACATCGTAGACTTTCCAAGAAACAATTAATGCTCATGGTTTATATCATTGACACTTAACTTCCCAAACCACAGAATGTTCTGTCAAGCTATTATCCCCTTTCTGTAGTAGTTTGCCCCATTTTAATGGCTCTTTAGGAATATTGAAATAGGATTATGAACTAGTTTGGTTGAACAAATAGAAAATCCCAAAGATCAGCTGTCTATTTGCTCTCACATAGTAGATAAGGTCACAGTTCATAGCTGGCATGGCAACACTGGCTCTTAAGTAATCATTTTCTGCGTTTCTACTTTGTCATCCTGATCCACACATTTTACCATCAGTGTCATTCAAAGTCCTAAACTTTGGCTGATGCACCAGTGACTATGGATATTATAGGCAATGAAACTGGGCATGTGGAAAAGACAGAATTGTACCCCTATAGAGCTGTTATTTATTCTCAGACACCGTCCATCTCCCACGCAATGTTTGACCTATGTGTCATTTTCCAACATAGCCTCTTGATTCATACCTAGTTGCAAAGAGAGATTTTTGAAAAGTCTAATGTTTTGACATTTTGTTAATCTCTTGGGAACTAAAAATATCAAATAGAGAAATAACAGGAAGGAAAAGATAACACACTTGTGCACAGGTGGACAATGCTGACTGGGCTTAGTGGGTTCTAACAATGAAAATAATGAAAAGCAAAGAGAACATGAATTTTAGAATGAGACATGTGGGTAAGGAAATTTTGGGGGAGATGGAAAGGAGAAATGGGATGGGTCGACAGGATCATATTTCATTGTATACATGTACATAACTTCCCGGGAATACATTTTTAAAATAAAGAAAAGCAAATTAAAAAATACTTAAAAGGATAAAGCAGCCATCTTTTGGTAGTATCCCTCATAGTGGGCAAGTACTGGAAGAATGCAGTTGTAGGCTTGGAACTGCCAAGCAGATAAAGTTGATGTTTGAGGGTGGCTAAACCAATAATCAAAATGACTGCATGGAAGTAAAAAGCTAGCAGTCTATTCTTATTGAGCTCCAAGTCTATAACAAGAAACAGATGATGCTAATACCTTGTAATGACTCTGAACAATGCTGTTACTTCAATGAATAAATTCTAGGAATGAAAGCCAGGGGCATAGTGACATGAACCTTATGGTGCCAGGATCTTTTCTTTTCTTTTTTCTTTTTTTTTTTTTTTTGAATTTTCAAGACAGGGTTTCTCCATAGCTTTTGGTTCCTGTCCTGGAACTAGCTCTTGTAGACCATGCTGGCCTCGAACTCACAGAGATCCGCCTGCCTCTGCCTCCGGAGTGCTGGGATTAAAGGAGTGTGCCACTACCGTTCAGCTTGCCAGGATCTTTTCTATCAGTATCTGTAACAGGTCACCAAAAGATTCGATCTTGTGCCAAAGATAATTCTGAAATGCTTTGTACTGAGTAAGTTTAAGATGCATCCATGGAGCTGGCTATCATGATCCACACCTACAAACCCACCACACAGGAGGCAAAAATAAGGGTATGGTGAACATAAGGCCATTTCTATCTCTACAGCAAGACTCGGTCAGTAAGAAAGTGAGTAATGCAAACACCATTTACTTCTAACTTTAGTTTAAAGGAAACATAATGAAGTTATTGAACTCCATTTCTCCTCTCGTGATATTCCTCTATTTATTGAAAAGTTAGATCACTTATTTTTCTTTATCAGCAATTAAAACACCATAATTCAAAGTTTGGAAAAATATTACTGTTTATGAGCACTTGCTGCTCTTACAGAGGACCATGGTTCAGTTCCCGTCTCACACTATTGTGAAATACTCCTTTACACTGTATGAAAATGTGTCACTGCATTGTCTTAGTACAGAGCTGAATGGCCATTAGCTTGGCAGGAAGAGGTCGGGTGGGACTTCTGAGGACAGAGAGGCTCTGGAAAGAAGAAAGAAAGGGTCACCAGCCAGAAAAAGAGGACTCAGAAAATGCAGGAGGAGAGGTAAAGCCCAGGAGCCACATGGCAACAAATAGATTAAATGGGTTAACTTAAGTTAGAAGAGTTAGTGGTACAAGCCTAAACTATAAGCTGAGTTTGGTAATTAATAATCATTCTCCTTTTTGTGAGGTTGTAGCCCAATGAAAAATCCACCTACACCATATGGCAACTTTCAAGTGCTTGTAACTCCAGTCCTAGGCATTCAATACCCTTGATTCTATATATACATAAATACATGTGTCTATGCCCACACTTTGGAAATATGCACACACACACATACACACACACAAACACACACACACACACACACACACACAAAGAGTTCACATACATACACATATGAGTTGAGGGAAATAATACTGTTGCAGAAATCAGCTACCTTGAATTTAACAAATAACATGAGTACAGAAAACAGTGTGATGAAATATTAATTTATTTGTAGGAATATGTCAGCATGCATTGGCTAACCTCATGCAAGTAGCAAAGCCTTAGGGTTAGATCCACATTGTCAATTACTTTCCTCTGCAGTGGTGTTAAGTGGATCCACACGAATTAGCCAGATCCTGTCTATGCTCAGTCGGCTCTCTAAACACATCAGTTGACCCATGCCAGTAAACACATCTCTGTAGGTGTAAATGTAAACTTTCATTTGCATAAGAGGCTTGCTGTGATTGGTGCAAACACTGTTTCTATGGCTGTATAAGCAGCCTGTTCAGCTCAGTTTCTGAAGTAGTTGAGAGACCATCTCCTATGCTGCCTTTTCAAGTATGACAACATTAGGCCCCATATAAAGGCTTCCCTTGTACTTTCCTGATCTGGTACCATGAAGAAAGAAGCAACAGAGACCATGGGAGGACAGTGGCAATGGAGACAGCAAAGCAGGATGAGCAACAGAACAGCCTCACAAGCTGTGCAAGAGGCAGAGCAGTGTGCTACAGAGTCAGCTGCAGAAAAGGCTGCTGGGCTGGTGGGTAGCACTACAGAAAGGAACAGCAGCAGCAATAGCTACAGCAGAAGAGGAAGATGAGCAGCAGAGTTGCAGTGGCAAGAATAAGGGGGTTTACAGAAGTCTAGATGTAAGCAGAGAAAATGGCACTCAAGAAGGATAAAAGACAGTAAGGAGACAGAAAGAGAAAAATTGCAGTCTCTCATTGCTGGAAGATTTCCAGAGATCTGCCAAGCCTGTGTGATCAGGAGCTACAACACTGGCTGCTGGCAAATGCTGAGGCAATCCTGATGCTTAGAGCCACCAGTAAGACAGTCTGATAACAGTTACCAAAGAAAGGCTCCCAACTTCCCATGGCTGATGTGGGATTTCCCTCTGTATGCTGTGATTACCATTGATGAATGAAGAAACTGTCTTGGCCTCTTGATAGGGAAGAACTTAGGTAGGTAGGATAGACTAAGTTGAATGCTGGGAGAAAGGAGGTGGAGCCAGAGAGAAGCCATGTAGCCCCACTGGACCAGGCAGAACTTTAGCCAGTAAGCCACTGCCACATGGTGATACACAGATTAACAGAAATAGGTTAAATTAATATGTAAGAGTTAGCCAATAAGAAGTTAGAGCGAATGGGCCAAGCAGTGATTTAATTAATGCAGTTTCTGTGTGATTATTTTAGAGCTAAGTGGCTGGGGACTAACTTGCAGCCTCCACGAGCACATGCCCATACCAGAAACATTAGCATCCACAGAACTACAGGTTTGCTACCCAAAGCCTACAAGAAAGATATGACATTAGTTCTAAAACCCATGACAAACCCTCTGTGTGCTAAAAATCTACACATTTTAGAGAACCCAGAGGATGAGCCTTGTACCTAAGAACTAGATTTTATGATACTAGATGTTTCCATGCAAGCATCCAATGGAGGAAAACAGCAACTGTCCTATCTAGCTATGATGCCAATGAACCACAACAATGTCCATCATGGCATAATAACCATAATGCATAGTAACAATGAAGTAGTGTTGTACATACCTTGTCAGTAACCAATACCTCTTAAATTGGATTTAAAATCCAGTCAACAACAGGGACATTATGACTTGTCCCAGAAACTTAGTCAATGATCAGTAAGCTATGGATCTTGGAAGAGAACCGGAAACCACTGATGTTGTATGAAGAGCCTATAGTGTTTGTTTCCCAGCTGGCCAGACTCCAGAAATAATCACACAGAAATCATATTATTTAAAACACCACTTGGCCTGTTAGCTCTACTTTCTCATTGGCTAGCTCTTACATATTAATATAACCGACCTCCATTAATCTGTGCATCATCACAAGGTTGTGACCTACCAGCAAGGTTTCAGCATGTCTGTCTCGAGCAGAGGCTCCATGGTTTCTTTCTTGACTCTGCCTTCTTCCTTTCAGCATTCAGTTTAGCTTTCCCTGAATACCTACGTTCTGCCCTCTCAACAGGCCAAGGCAGTTTCTTTATTCACAGCATGCAGAGGGGAATCCCACATCACACCAATTTTACAAATAGCACAATGCCCAAAACCACTAAACATTTGTCTTTATTGACAAATAAATTTAGTCTTTAAACAAATACATTTCTTAGCAAACTTAGTTATTTGTCGTGATGAAAGTATGTGTATGTGTGCAGCAATGAGTAAGAATTGTGACAAAGAATAATAAATGACAGTAGAAAACGAAAATATTGACAGTGGAGAAAGATAAAAAAAGAAGCAGAGATGAAAGAAACAGAAAGGGCAGTCAGAAAAAAATAAGATACCCCAAACAGTTTCCTGGGATGTTTGTGTCTGTGTCTATCATGGGTAATTCAAAGTTCCATATAATGTTAATGCTAACAAAGCCAGTCTATCTCCTTCCTCCCTAGTCTAAGTGCCAGTGAGAGAGTATATGTGAAAGAACACATTGACAAACAAGATGGTATGACAATGTCTAGGCATGTCAAATGTCTCAGAAGTCTTTGTCGCCTGACCACAAATGCCAAGTTTCCTCTATGATCAGTGGTCCCTAATTTCCATCTCACTCTGTTTCAGTGTTCTGTGACTGATTCCCTTTGGCTACTCACAGTAAGAACTTTGTGTAGTTATGGTAAGGGGCATCACAGAGAGACCCTTTCAAATCTGCAAGTACCAGAACCAGCCTATTTGGAGATAGAAATCACTGGACTCATCATTACTCAAGTTCAGGTAAGTCTAAAGGCAGTCTCAACCTCATGGGTTCAAATGGCACATCTTCACAAGGGGCTGGTTGCTATTACTGAGCTATTCCTAGGCCAGTTTTCCTATGTTCCCAGGATGTGCTGAACCTGCTTGCTTCAGAGAAACACAAGAGAGTCTGAATTTTTTATTCCCTCATTTCCTGACACTGCACAGAACAAATTATAATTAGAAAAACACCCAAGGGGAAGGTGACAATTCAGTTGTCCATTTTTATAGATAAATCCCATTTTCTATCATCACAAATGATTCACTCTCAAAATAGATACTGAGGAGATGCTGTAGTTAGCTGGTTCACTGCTCTGAGAAGAATGCAATTGCTAAGAAGACAGCGACCATAGTAGCAGAAAATGTGAGCCCTGTAAATATCGTCATGGCCAACAAGCCTCTAATTCAGGTAGGGAGTGATATGGTACGTAAACAGCCGTTTTGCTGTTTTTCATATATCCCTCCAAAGGCCTACTAAGCAGCAATGTCAGCAAATCGAATGTAGCTCAACAGGGTTCTCAGTGCTAAATGAGAATAAGTGTTCAAAAAGCAGAAAATAAGCAAATAGGCAGCTTGTGATAGGAGTATTTATAAAGGCCAGCCCGGCTGGAGAGTTCAGCTCAGGGTGGATCAAAAACATATTATAGCCGTCTTATCGTTAGTCCTTTGGAGGAAAGCTCTAAAACTCTGTTACCCAAGAGGCTATTTTTAAATTTCAGATTAATTTTTTCCACCTCAGGCCATCTTTATTCTATGTATGGACTACAGCAAGTAGAGAACCAGAATGAAGCAAAAAATTACAGAAAATAGTAAAGCTAAAAAATAATAAACTTATACTAGCATATTTGGGTGTTAGATACAAAAGGCAAGATTAGTTCAGTCTGATTGACTTGTTTAAATACACAATATAAGTGTATATATACACACATATATATACATACAATACATATATACACACATATATATGCACATACATATCCTTATATAGAATATATTACATATATATTTCATTATTGTTTGAAAATATGATTTCACCCTTCCATCTCTTTTCATTTTTTTCACAAAACGTTAGTCACTTTTAGAGTAAAGAGCTCACATATAAGTGGATCTATTAATAAGTAGCTAAGGCCTTCTCCATAATTAAAGAAATGTGTAGTCATTATAATATGGGAAAATAAGAAGGACTAGATTTTCTTGTATCTATCCTGACAAACACTTACTTATTTTCTCTTAATAAATTATTAAAGAGCCTTAATCACAGGTGTTGTGAGATAACAAGGATTCAAATTTGTGTGTGAGAATATGTATGTAGTGCATGTAGGTGTATGCATGTATAGAGCTGTGTACCTGTGTGTGAAGGTCAAAGTTAGACATTGGGTGGCTTCTACTATCATTCTTCACCTTATTAAGTTTTAGTTATGTCCATACAGTTTTATTGAAAAGCTATACAAAATATTGAAAAGGAATAAACATTTTAAGGACTTTGTCAAAATTTTGAAGACATTTTTGTCATAAGATGTGACAATACCAAAATAAATCCCATGTACATGTGTTTTGTGAGACAGTTTTTCATTGATCCTAGAGCTCAGCAGTCAGCCAGACTGCTTGTTAGAGAGCTCCACGTATTCTCCTGCCTCTGTTCCTAACACTGGGCTTAAGGATGTGAGCAACAACAGGTGGAAATTTTTATCTGAATGCTGGGTGCTGGGGATCTGAGCTAAAGTTCTTAGACACAGCAGGATCTTTGTAGACTCACCCGCCTTCCTAGTCCCACAATTTTGATTCAGAGCACACTCATCTTCATTTCTTGACTTTATTCCTTAAGTTCTGTGTTATCTGTAGTTGTCCTTTTCTCGAAAGGGCTGGCTCTGTCTTTTGGATCTAAGAATGTTTGGCTCCAGTTTTAATTTCCCTCAAACTGGAATACTTCCTCAACAAAAGTGCTGTTAGTATTAGAGACTGTGGCTATTGGTCCAAGCCTCAACTTCTCATTTAGCACTGTCTTTTGCCTTGGACAACCACAAAAACAATTGTATTTATGACATCTTTATCAGAGATGTCGACTCCATTACACCAAAGCACTACCGGTATGAGGATAGCATAAAGAAGCCCAAACAAGAAATTGGTTAATGAAACAGGTCAAGACATAGGTAAAAAGAATGGTAAGAAGGGTAAGCCTGGGGTAGAAGGTTAAGACAAAGCTCAGTGGTTTAGAGAGCTTCCTTCTCTGTCAGGGGACTCGAGTTCAGTTCCAAATTCCAAAATCCACATTGGGCTTCTCACAACAAACTGCAAGGTAACTCTAACTCCAAGGCTCTGTTTTCCACAGTTGTACACACACATCTATACATACCACATATGCATGCATGTATATAGAAAAAGAGAAATAATCACTTACATCTGGAAAAGATAAAATCCCAGGATGTGATTCATTAAGAAAGGATCAGATTATATGTAAAGTAGACCTGAGCATAAAGGGGACTAAAAACTCAAGGTGGGAGGCAGGGCAGGTGAATCCTCTTCAGGAGATAACTAACCTAGCTATCAGCAGACTAGAGTTGAGATGGGTGTTTTCTGTGGGTTTGAATGTCAACACAAGGGAAAGTATGCTGTTCTTTTAGAAGCACTGAGAGTTAAGAGGTGTTGACCACCAAGTCTAATGACAGAAGTTGCAGAGAAGTCCCAGTTGGACTAAGTAGCAGTGATAACAAAGGAGGATCATTGAGTGGAGATAGGAAAAATTAAAAAAAAGGGGGGGAGTCTTGATTGTATATATAAGTGGGACACTGAGGGTTTCTGACCATTTAATTCAGTACATCCCTCACCTTCTTAAGGAGAATACACAACAGCCAACAATCCATCGGCAGTCACCTAACATTCCAATATACCATCCTCACCAGTCTCAGAAGAGGTCCTGGTGATGATGACCTGAAGTGAATTTAAAAACAGACACACACAGGGCAGGGAACCCTGATTGCTCTTTGGGCTGACGAGGAGGGGGACTTGACTGGGGAAGGGGGAGGGAAATGGGAGTCGGTGGCGGGGAAGAAACAGATCTTAAATGAATAAATAAATAAATAGATAGATAGATAGATAAATAAATAAATAAATAAATAAATAAATAAATAAGTAAATAAATCAGACAGAGGTGAGCATGGTGAGCATCCAAACTGCCTAGGCTCCCAAAAAGCCAGCACGTGCAGTAGGATCAAAAACCCATTGCCACTGTTCTTGACTTCTCAGTAGTCCTCATTGTCCACTATGTTCAGCGAGTCTGGTTTTATCCCATGATTTTTCAGACCCGGGCCAGCTGGCCTTGGTGAGTTCCCGATAGAACATCCCCATTGTCTCAGTGTGTGGGTGCAGGTGGTCCTTGGACTTCCCACAGGGCAGGGAACCCTGATTGCTCTTTGGGCTGATGAGGGAGGGGGACTTGATCGGGGGGAGGTGGAGAGAAATGGGAGGCGGTGGCGGGGAGGAGGCAGAATTCATAAATAAATAAACAAATAAACAAACAAACAAATAAATAAATAAATAAAACAGACAGATTTAGGGAAAGGAAGTACAAAACAGAGCAGTCATTTCTGCCTATCTATAAAATGTTCCTTTACCAAGTTCAGATAATTCCACTCACAGTAACTGACCAGTGTCACTGAACTGAGGTACAGGATTTCCTAATGCATGCCAAAAGAAAATGGGACTTTTCCAAAATTCTAGGCAAGTAAAATTTTCCATGGCTCCCTGTCTGCCCTCAAGCTCACATTCAGGATTAAACATATCCTCCCCACAGAGGAGTGTTTGCAAAGGGCTTTTTTTTAGCAGCTCTCCTGTCGGATTTATCCTGGACTGGAAAGCTAACTATAACTTTTAGAAAAAATTCATTATCTAGAGGCAGGAACCTTCCCTGATAGATGTTTACTAAATAATATGTGCTAGATGCAGAAAATGTTCTCTTTCTGTTTTCCACAAATTAGAATGATGTTAGCACCAAAATATCCTTTGCTAATAATGACTTTCACAGTAGAATAAGAGTTAGGCAATTACTGTAAAGGCAAGGCAACTGCATTTGATAGTGTATTATGTTGTCTTTTCCTGCAAAAAATATGCTTTCTGTGAACAATATATGAACGATAGCTTAAAATGTTTAGGGTGTGTGTTATTTGTGTTTTCTGGGCAGAAAATGTATTTGGAGTCAAAAAGTCATCTTTGGGTGTTTTTCTCAATCTTTATCAACCCTGTTTTTAAAATTTTAATTTATTTTCAGATTAAAATATAATTACATCGTTTTTCTTTCCCTTTACTGCCTAGAACTTCTCCCTTGTCCCCATCCCTTATACTCCCTCTGGCCTCTTTTTGTCTAGTTCTTATTATCACACACACACACACACACACACACACACACACACACACACACACACGTTTGCATGGGTAACACATGTACTCAGGGCCAGAAAAGACCAGAATTAGGCATTGAATCTTCCTGAGACAGGGGTTTAGGGTGTCATATGAGTGCTAAGAATCAAACCTCAACCATCTAAAAGAGTAGCCAGAATCCTCAACCACTGAATTATTAGCTTAACATCTGAGTATATACTATATATGCATAGATAGAATCTTCTAAGTAAATTTAGTGTTTTTGTATTTGCATGTCTTTAGAACTAACCATGTGATATTGGATAACTATTTAGGGAGCTCACAAGATCTTTTAGTGAGTCTGGAGGATTTTTATGTGGGTTCCAAAGATAAAACTCAGCTATGTATGCTTGCCCAGTAAACAATTCAACACAAAGCATATACATGCCTAAAATTCTTAGTTTCTGAAGCTTGAAGAAATAATCTTATTCAAAAAAACTAAGGAGTGTATAGATGGTCCAGTGGGCAAATTGGCTATTGTGAAATACTGAAGACATGAGTTCTATTTGCACAATTCATGTAAAGACAGAGGAGAAAATATACTCCAAAAGGTGGTCCTTTGTCTCCATATATGTACTGAGGTGCTTGTGCACAATCTATCTATCTATCTATCTATCTATCTATCTATCTATCTATCTATCTATCTATCTATCTTACACACACATGCACATGCACACACAAATATAATAATAATAATAATGTTATGATTAAAAATAAAATGTAGGTAATGCACTGATTTAAAATATGTTTTCTTTTGAGTTCCTAAGGATTGATTTCAAGGCTACAAGCATCCTAGACAAACAATCTACTACTGAATTGCTTCTCCAGACCCTCATTAAAAAGTATTAGTAAGCAAAATTTAAGAGATGGCTCAGTAGTTAAGAGCATTGGTTGCTCTTCCAGAAATCTGGTTTTGATGCCTAGCACCCAAATAGCAAAATAGAACCACCTATAACCCCAGTTTCTGGGGTTCTGTCGCCCTCTTCTGGTTTTCTGGGGGCTCTTCATACACATGTTGGGCATCTGTTCATGTAGGCAAAATATTCATTCACATTAAATAAAACTAAACTATATCTTTAAAAAATAAGTTAATTAAACTGTATTTTATGGCAGCCTAATCTATACTTCAAGTATATAATATTCCATGTGTTTTGACTATATGTTAGCAATCACACATACCACTATAGTGAACACGAAGGACTTTTTTTTACGGCTTGGCTTTTCATTGAACTTATTGGTCAGTACACCTTTCATCCCAGCCACTCCAATATCAGAACCTGTCTATATTAGTCTAGATTAGAACTGCCTTTATAGCTTCATGCAAACAAAACTGAGCAATATGAACTCCCCATATCTTCCTTCCCTCAGTATTACATTAGTAAGATTCATCCATGTTATTTCTTTATGTTGTTGAGTATTATTCCATTAATGATATATGGTAACTTGCTTATACATTTGCTCGTTGATAACTGGATTGCTTCCACTTACTGCTCATATGAATGGAAATAATAAGAGCAATCCTGTGTGAGTTCATGTGTGCACAACCAATTCATTATTAATTATCCATTTTCAAAAGTTTAGTCATTTTATTGCTCAGAATTAATTATTTGTTTTTAATCTTTGCTTTGTAAATATACCTATTTATTATATATACTTTTAATCACATTTTAACTTATTAATCTTTAAATATTAGGTCATGTATTCATCATTATTTTTCTTTGTTTAGTCATGGCAAAGGAATAAGATATGGACAAACTATAATAAACACAATAGAAGAACTGAAGAAGTGCAGAGACATCATAAAACAGGACACTAAACAGTGCTTTTCCTGCTATGGGTGCCTAATGCCACTTGTGAACCATTTTTTTCTAAGCTTAGGTTTGATCTTCAGGCATTGCTGCTATCTTTTATTTTACTTAAGTCCCAGACTGACTGTATTAATTTTCTATGGACTGTGGCAGAATACCAGACAAAGTCACTTAAGGAAAAAAGAGTCTCTTTCAGCTCATAGTACCCGTGCATTACCCATCATGGCAGGGGAGGGAAGAAGGCAGTTGTTTACACTGCATCTAGAGTTAGGAAGCAGATAGAGATGAATTGTGGTGTTCAGCTCTCTTTCTCCTTTGTATTCAACACTGAACCCTAAATCATTGCATGAAGTCATGCATATAAAGGACTGTTTTTTTCCTCAGTTTAATTTTCTGGAAACGCCTTCCTAGATACGCTGTGAAATATGTTCTCAATTAAGTTGAAGCTGGAGAGATGGCTCAGTGATTAAGTCTACTAGTTGTTCTTGTACAGAACGTCCAACAGATCTGATGTCCTCTTCTGACCACCACAGTCACTGCATGCACAAGGTGCTTATAAAAACATGTAAGCAAAAAACAATCCTGTACAATAAAGGAACTTCTGGAGGCATCACAATTCCTGACTTCAAACTCTACTACAGAGCTTCAGTACTGAAAACAGCTTGGTATTGTCATAAAAACAAACAGGAGGACCATTGGAACCAAATCAAAGACCCGTATATTGATTAACACACCTATGCACACCTGATTTTTGACAAAGAGGCAAAAAATATAAAATGGAAAAAAGAAAGAATATTTAGCAAATGGTGCAGACATGGCTGGATATTAACATGTAGAAGAATGAAAATAGATCCAGATTTATCACCATGCACAAAACTCAAGTCTAAATGAATCAAAGACCTCAATATAAAGCCAACCGCACTGAACCTCAAAGAAGAGAAAGTGGGAAGTGCACTTGAACACATCAGCACAGGATACCACTTCCTAAATATAACCTCAGTAGCACAGACATTGAGAGTAACAGTAAATGAGACTTCCTGAAACTTAAAAGCTTCTGTAAAGCAAAGGACACAATCAACAAAACAAAACGGTAGCCTACAGAATGGAAAAGATCTTCACTAACTCCACATCAGACAAAGGAATGATCTCCAAAATATACAAAGAACTTGAGAAATTGGTCATCAAAAGAACAAATAATTCAATAAATATGGAGTAGAGACCTAAAGAGAGAACTCTCAACAAAACTGGTTGAAAGACACTTAAGGAAATGCTCAACATCCTTAGCCATCAGAAAAATGCAAATCAAAACAACTCTGAGATTCCATCTTACACTCATAAGAATGGCTAAGATCAAATACACTGATAACAACTTATTCTGGAGATGTTGTGGGGTAAAGGGAACACTCCTGCACTGCTGGTGGGAATGCAAGCTGTGACACCCCCTTTGGATATCAGTATGGTAATTTCTCAGAAAATTAGTAAACAATCTGCCTCAAGACACAGCAATAGCAAGCACTTTTGGGTATATACCAATCAATCATACCACAAGGACATGTGCTCAACTATGCTCATGGCAGCATTGTTTGTCATAGCCAGAACCTGGAAACAACCTAAATGCCCCTGACTGAAAAATGGATAAGGAAAATGTGGTACATTTACACAATGGAGTACTACATAGCAGAAAAAAATAACAACATTTTGAAATTTGCAGGCAAAGGGATGGAGCTAGAAAACATCATTTTGAGTGAGGTAACACAGATCCAGAAAGACAAATATCATGTGTACTCACTCAAAGGTGGCTTTTTAGACATAAAGCAAAGAAAACTAGGCTACCATTCACAATCCCTGAGAACTTAGACAATAATAAGGGCCCTAAGAAAGACATACATGGATTTATATGGGAAGTAGAAAAATACAAGATCTTCTGATTAAATTGGGAGCATTAAGGACCATAGAAAAGGTATAAGGGGAAGGGAAAGGAAGGGAGGAGAGCATAGAAAAATGTATAGCTCAATAAAATAAATAAAAAACAAGTAAATATTAAAAAAGAATAGGTAGGCAAATATTCAAGTACACAAGAAATAGATCTTTAAATCCAATCAAGTTAGCCATAAGACAATCTTTCACGCTAGTCTTTGCATTATCGTTGTTGCAAAGGTCTTCATGTCTGCATATTAGTGATACAATTTAGTCATTCTTTAAATATGAGTTAATTCAGCAAGTTAGATTTTAGGTGAGAAACCATAGGAGAGCCAAGTGTATTTGAGACTTAACTGTAAGGATCTTTAAGTAGCTGAATTCAGATTTGACTTTTGTAATTAAATAGATTGGCCTGGGTTTGGGTGAAAAAGAGGTAATTGAGAGGGACTCTGCAGATGCTTTTATATATAATTCATTACCCACACCATATGGCAGACAAAATAGAGCCATAACTGCAATTCTTTGAAATGAATCTACAGATGAAAAAGCAAAAGCAGATTATAGAATTCCAGCAAGGGTAATTTGTCCTGTTTTCTAATGGGGCAGTTGACAGCCACAGTCAGTCACTAGTTTTAAATGTAATCAGGTTTAAGAGGAAACTGAGTTCTTGAACCAAGTCCTAGAAACTGCTATTAACAGTAGCAGAATGACACTTTCACCTACATTTCAACTCAATATTTATTTACATTTTTATATAAGGGTAATCCTGGCAGGGTTTGAGGCACTATGAGGGATAAAGGGCTTAATATATGAGTTTGGAAGAGAAGAACTGGGTCAAAGTCATGCTAATGACATATAATTGGTCTGCTGTTATTTGGGTAATTCAGGATACTAATGGCAGCAGGGTAGAAAGTATATGAACTATGACAGGGCTTGGTGACAACTTAAGATTTCCCTGTGCTTAGTTTTCATAGTTTGAACTGTTCCAGTAAATAAATATTGCTTTCCAGGAGTTTATGCATGCAACCTTATTCTGACATGCATTAAATTAGCCACAGATATAGAGAACATTCATAATGTTGTATAGTGATATATTGAATAAGTTTGACAAAGAGGTTATGATTTGGGATTTTGGTTGCATTTTAGAAATGCAAAATAGTCTTTTGTCCACACATGTTCAAAATCGTTGCATATTTAATGTGGAACATATATTTTTAGAACATATGAAAATGTGTGCAGTAGAATCTTGGCATAATCTTGTTTCAAGTTGTTCAATGATTTAATTATTATATAGATCTCATCATGTTCACAACACTATTAATTTTCAGATAGAAAGTATTACCTAAGGCTATTAACTACCTCTAAAGAACATTGCAGTGTTTAATTTCCTAAGAAACACTAAAATTAATATTGCTATAATTTTCATAGAAAATGGGCACACTATGTCTTTTAGTGTTCTGACTCCCTAAAATATTATTCAAATTATATTTTTCCATAACTGTACGTGGTTTAATTGTGGATTTGGAGTCTTGATATTTTGCATATAAAGAATTTTAGTTTTATACAAAATCTCAAAATTCTGTATTTTATCATAACAGCTGTCATTTTGTTTTGGGCTTTCCAATACACTCATTTCAATTCTTATGTGAAACAATTTTTTATACCACTAATGGTAACTTTTTCTCTCTGAGACTCAGTATTTATTAGGTATTCAGACTGTTTCTAATATTACTAGGAACCTTTTGTACTGTTTATTTTATCAATTTGTCCCTTGAGACTTATTTGTGAGACTATGGGGGAGAGAAGTCATCATCATGCTAAGCTAATGAAAGATTATTATCTTTAGGAATCATACAAGGAAAAGTTTTGTTAAATCAAAGCATGGCAAAGGCCATGTGAACACAGATTAACTATAGGAGGAAATAAGCTATGAAAATCTGAAGTACCTGTCACCTGAAATGTGCTCTCCAGCCATCTCCTGAGCCACTGATTTGATTTTTGAATAAGGGTAATGTGAGTTCATTGACAAAATAAGAAAACTGGGGTTAGAATGGTTGTTCAATTGTCAAGAAAACTTTCTACTCTTGCAGAAGAACAGGTTCCATTTTCAGCACCAGCACGGTGGCTCAAAAACCATCTGTAACTCCAGGTCCAGGGACATCTGATGTCCTCTTCTTACCTCTGAGAGTATTGCATTCATGGGGTGCATATACAAATGTATATAAGCAAAACAGCCGTACCTGCAAAACTTTAAAAAAATAAATCTTTAAAAAGTAAGAAAACTTAGCCTTGATGAGGCACCTAACTCCTGATTCTTACCAGGGCGGAGGAGGGCTCAGAGAAACAATTAGGCTAATCCTTTAATACACAGGATTTCCTGAGGCATGAGTGACAGGTACCGCAAATACCCAGTCTCTGATTATCAGATTTCAGAATACATTAAAATAACACATTCAAAACCGCTCACTTTGTATCTGACCTGTCTACCGACAGTGTTGTCTGTGGCATATACATTAAGGAACTCTCTTGTTTGATATACAACCATCACTACCACAGCAAACTTTTCAAGGTAAATGGATTGCCCATCTAATCTTTATAGGAAATTTCAATATGTGAACTGCACCCACCAGACAAAGGCCATTTAAAGAAACCTAGCAAACATATGCTTCAATAAAGCAAGATCAGTAAGTAATTTCCTTTTCAAGAATCTGCTTAGAAAAGCTCAAGGGCAATAAAATCCGTTCTGACTCAAACCCCACCTCGTGAAACTGTGTATCTATGACACACAAAAGCAATTCTGGACAAACACAAGGGCAATGTAAATATTATGGAAAAGCAAGCATGGCTTTGGGATGCCAGATTAATGGGACCGGCCTCACAATTTCTAAACTCAGATTAAAAGGTAGAGAGAGTAAAGTTAAAAGAGGAAATGTAGCTGTAGTAGTTTGAAAGTAATTGGCCCCCATAGTGACACTATTAGAATTGTGGCTTTGTTGGAGTAGGTAGGGTCTTTGTTGGAGGAAGCCTGTCACTTCTGGGGTGGGCTTGAGGTCTCCTATGCTCAAGATATGCCCATTGCCTCACTTCATTTCTGCCTGAGGTCTGAGATACATCTCCCACTTCACTCTTGGCTTTTTCTCCAGCACCATGCCTGACTGCATGCTACGATGCTTCTCCATGATGATAATGGCCTAAACCTAGGAAACTGTAAGCCATCTGATGAAATCTTTTACTTTATAAGAGTTTCTGTGGTCATGGTGTCTCTTCACAGCAA
>NW_004949099.1:24745815-24774413 GCF_000317375.1 Microtus ochrogaster | reverse complement strand
TCCAGCTGGCCTTGGTGAGCTCCCAATAGATCAGCCCCACTGTCTCCGTGGGTGGGTGCACCCCTCTTGGTCCTGACTTCTGGAGATAGAGACAGAGACCCACACTGGAACACTGGACTGAGCTCCCAAAGTACCAATGAGGAACAGAAGGAGGGAGAAGATGAACTAGCTGATTTTTTTTCTTTTTTTTGCTTTTTCGAGACAGGGTTTCTCTGCGGCTTTGGAGCCTGTCTAGCTGATTTTTTTAAAAATGACATTACCATTGGAAATCTGTTGCTAGACTTCAAATCTGTGTAAAAGAAATAAGGAGAGACTGATTGATTTTAGTCAAACCAAGGTAAGAAACCATATATTCACGTATGTAAAGCAATTGCAACTAGGAAGATCTATGAATGAGAAGAGACTTGAGGAGAAAGAGATGTCCATAGTCTCCCAAGTTTAAGAAAACAGATTCATTTAGATTTTTATTTTCCATGTTTTGAGGCATGAAAAGGAAAAACTATCAGTGGAAAATGTATGGAGAAGGCAGTTTTATCACCTATTAGAAAGAGGAGTCTGCTTTAAAAATAAATCCCTCTAAGTTTTTCAGAAATTAGAAGTATAAAATTAGTCCGCCACCCAAATTAATTACAGATAATGCCATTTTATGTTATATCAAAACCAAACTTCTCTTTCAAGCAATATTTTGTTGGGAGGAAGCTAATACATATTCTAGATTAAATTTCTTTTTTTTTTAAAGTTATTTATTTATTATGTATACAATATTCTGTCTGTATGCCTGACGGCCAGAAGAGGGCGCCAGATCTCTTTACAGATGGTTGTGAGCCACCATGTGGTTGCTGGGAATTGAACTCAGGACCTTTGGAAGAGCAGGCAATGCTCTTAACCACTGAGCCATCTCTCCAGCCCCGTCTAGATTAAATTTCATTACTAATCTCAAATTATTGATTATTATAATAGCATTCATTATACATTTTTCTGGATAATTGTGCTTAAAGAAAATAATTTCTTTTCCACATGCTGTTTTTAATTTTGTGTGTATATATACATACATATAGATAGATAGATGATAGATAGATAGATAGATAGATAGATAGATAGATAGATAGATAGATAGATAGATAGAATGTATATGTGTGGTGTGTCTTCATGTGAATACACATGGACAGAAGCCAGAGGAAAAGCTTAGTTACTTCAGTAAATACCAAACTTGTTTCTTGAGACAAGTTCTCCTGGCCTAGAGATCTTGGAGTAGGCCTTGCTGGTTGGTCATGTGTGTCTGCCTCCGCAGCAATAGAATTACAAGTGCATGTGACCATCTAGTTTTTTTATTTGTACTTTGAGGATCAAACTCAGGCCCACCGGCTTGAAAAGCAAGTACCTGAGTGACTATGGCATCTCCTAAGGCACCCTACTCTGCTTTTCTCTTTAAAACTTTATAATCCTTAGTGACAATGATGCAGTTTTGTCTGTTATAATCAAAATAACTTTTACAACACCCTCTACCTTAAGATGACTCAAGATGAATTTAAAATTATCTGTTACGTCTTTAGATGAAAAGTAAATATAACAATTTTGGAAAGAATTCTAGAGCTTTAGTTTAGTGTAGGAATATAAGGAAAAATATTTATATCCAAGGAGTGGATCTCTGAAAATTTGAGAAATCTGCTCTACAATTTAATAATCATTCTACCATTAACTGAGTGTCTTGAGCAAAGGTATCCCTAAAGCATACACTAAGAATATGATCAGCTTCACACACAGTTGTAGTATGAAATATTCATTTCTAAACTAGACATTTTAGCTGAACTATAATGTCTTGTCTTTGTCACAGGGGTGATGGAAGAGCAATAGGTGCCACTACGGGTATTTGGTGGTAAGCACTGGACTCAATTTCAAGTCTTCCAATACCTCAGAGGATGACAGGGTTATGGGACAGCTTAAGCCACCCAAGGATGGAATCAAAAGTCACTGTCCAGCTGATGCACTTGTTGAAGTGCATCACCACTAGCCTCCACTAGCCATGCCCAATTTAGCAGCAAGATGAGTGTTTTGGTTTTTTTTTTCTGCCCTGCTCCCATGTGCTATTTCCTCAAGGCTGAAAGGACAGTGCTTAGTGCTCTCTGTGACTCCTGAACTAAGGGGGTTCCCTTGCAGTGGTCAGTCCCCATGTTCTTCCACTTCTTTCCAGTTCCACAAGGAAGTTCACTAATGCAGCTCACACTTTAATTGCCTGAGTCTACGCTGTGTTTTCCTTTTGTAAAATGCAATTTGTGTTAAAAAAAAAACACCTCTATTTTGTACATTAATTAACTAAATCCCGATGGATAGAAAACATGATATTTTCCTATAGCAACCAAAAATTTGACAATAAGAGATAACTTAGATTGTAACTGATTACATTATAAAGTTACTAATGTTGTAACATTATATTTTGGTGGTGAAGTTATTTTACAGCAAAATAAACTGCCCTTTTTTGCAAAGTAAGAAAGAAAACAGAGAATCCTCTGAATAAAGGCTTAGATGTTATCTCCAATGATCAAAATTTACAGCATACAATAACTGAGAGAATCATTTTTCCTTGGCATTGGTTCAAGTAATTTCTTTCCTATTTACTTTTAAAGCTACAGTCTTTTTGTAATAGGAATGTAAATATCAATATTGCTTCCTTAAGAATACAACTGACAGTACACCTTGAAAACAGGGGCATAAATAATGATAGAAGGTGAGGGGTATGGATTAGATATTCATTTACCAGAACCACACCTGCAGGCTTTTCCATTTTCAACAACATCACACTGAGTCTCAGTTTTCTCATCTGCATAAATCAGGTTGTGATACATCCAGTTGTCACATACTAGTCAGGTGTCCATAACAGTCTGTCAGTCATGGCTTCCAACCTCATTGGCTGTATTTCAGGTATTTTTGTCATTCTTGGCTCCCAACATATATTAAATCTGCTAACTCATACAGAGAAGTAGTCCATCACATAATTGCCCAAGAAAACACCTTCTGGTTTTAAAAGGAAGAAGTTACTTTTGATAGTGATTCCACATTTATCTGGAATTGCCTTAAAATTCCTTAATTGAATGAAAAGGCATTCATCCTTGGAATTTCCTGGTCATGAATCTAGGAGAACCACTTTTACGGCAGATTTATTTTCAAAAAATTGCATTATAGACTCTTGGAATAATCTAAGTACTCACAGGGTCAGTGATGAGACTTTTGAAAGACCATGTTTAAAGAAAATCAGTTTATAGTTTTCTTTTTGCATGCAAATGAAAAAAATGTCAAATTATTATAAATGTCAATTTATTTAGTGGGGGCTAACCTGTTCTTGGAGAATATTCACATCACTCCTCAGATTCACACACAGTTATTAATCCATAGTATATTTGTATGTACCTTCCATTTTTGAAATCATCATATTAATCTGGAATAAAATGGTTTGTGCTTTCATTTGGGTTTTTTCCATTAGTCACCAACGTGGGCATCAGATGGCCCTGAGTAACATTGTTTCAATCACTGGTCCTATTAGAGTCTGTATCTATCTCCAAAAAGATTAACTTTTTAAAATTAGTCATTCTCTTACCATGCAGACATGATCATGTTCATAGATCATGGAACTGAAGTTCTCTTATAAATACCCTAGCATTCATGTGTAATTTCACTATTGACACAAGGGCAGAAGCTCTTTATCTGAGTAGAGGAACCTCAGAGAGAAAAGAGCAGGTCTTCATCACTAAGGACATTTCCAATGCTGATGCAGCTGTTAGGAATCTATTTCTTTCCATATTACTTATATGACTTTTGTGAATCCCTTACTCATAGTATAAAACTACCTATAAAGGTATGGAAATCATAAGACACAGTTACCGGCCACATAGCACACAGGAGTCTCATAAGAATAAAATAAGGGAACATGATGACAAGGATCACACTGGAATGAAACAGCAAAAAACAACATGACCCTGATGCAGAATTTGGTTCAGGTCGGATTATTACTTTTCCATTAGACTCACAATTTTGTAACCAAAATTGACAAATTCCCTGCTTGACAAAAAGAGTTTTTTAAATATTGCCAAAAATGTAGACCTGTGTAGATTCCAAAAGAGGCCGGTCAAGCAGTGGTGCTCTTAGCAATAGATTCTTTTTGTTTATATTCAGTCATTCCATTAATGAGTTTGATCAGCTTGTGAACTTGGAGATAGGAAGGAGAAATATCTTTGTGGGAGTATCCTGTATTCTCCATCCCTCTGTTTTCTATCTTTCTCTCTATTTCTGCTTGGAATCAAACCTGGAGCTGCTTATAGGCTCTGTAGATACTCTGCCAATAATCAACCCACTCAGCCCCAGAGACTATGTTTCCTAAATGTGAACATCAAGTTCTTAGTAAACACATTTTTAGGCTTTATTCCTGTGGGTTTTAAAGCACAGCTTCTAATTTTGGCAGGGATCACTAGATGCAAACATGTAAACCACAGTTAAAACAGAGGTTTTAGTCATATATTGTGTATGACTAAACACATATATCCATTAACAGGCAGCTTTGAAGTATGTGATGACATAGAGTATTTTCCAGATTGACTAGCATCACTTTGATAATTTTGTTTGTGATTAGGATATCAAAGTGTCAACCTGCAGAGAGTCAGCTCTACTTATGGTGTCTTATTCACATCTATACTACAAAATCGAAACAGGATGTCAATGAGCTTCTGAAAACATTCTAGAACATGTTCTTTTCATTAATCTGGATATTTATATTTGACACGAGGTTCACATTTAAAAAAGGTATGCTTCTACCCATATTATGACCTAAGAGGCAATATGTTGCTCAGGTTGGGACATGTATTTGAAACCCTGTCACTGGAGAGTTTGTGACATGATTTGAAATACAAAATTATGACAATTTAATTTATAGAATTGTTAGCATTAGGTGCTAGAGATCAACAGTTAAGTGTGCACAGTGCACACACAGTGCACACAAGTCTGATTGTCTGCACTTACATTGGTCATATCTGAGGGATCAAAAACACTCTTATGCTTCTGCAGAACATACCATTCTTGTATACAGATACATACACACACATATGTGTGTGTATCTCACATAGATGTACATGTATGCATATAATCACTAATAAAATCTTCCAAAAGAAAACAATATCAGGTTTAATATAATATTAGCAAATAGTTTATCAGGATATTCAATGTGTAATGAATACATATACACAAATTTCTGTTTGTCTCTTTAAGTGTTTTCACAAAATAACATATGGTGAAAACAGAGCCCATAATTCCAATGGTACCTTAGTAGTTAAGAACGTGGTCATGTGTAGGAGGAGGCTGCTAGTTAGTTTCTGGCTGCTTAGCTCTGAAATAATCACACAGAAACTGTATTAATTAAATCACTGCTTAGCTCATTAGCTCTAACTTCTTATAGACTAACTCTTATATCTTAATTTAACCCATTTGTAGTATTTTGTGTATCTCCATGAAGCTATGGTTTACCGATAAAGTTCCAGCATCTGTCTCTGGCAGGGCTAGAAGGTTTCTCTCTGACTCCATCTCCTTTCTCCCAGCATTCAGTTTAGCTTTCCCCACCTATTTCTGTTCCCCTATAGCTCTGTTATAGACCCAAAGCAGTTCCTTTATTAACCAATGGTATTCACAGCATACAGAGGGGTCCCACAGCAGCCATGGGATATTTAGTTTCATTATTTCTGACACAAAATACTATAGTATACATCACTATTCCTATACACTCAAATACAACAAGAACATAATAATCTAATATTTCACAAATAGATTTACCCAAATTCAATGACTGGACAATTTTGAGAGTGGATAGTAAAATAGACTTTGAGTAACTGGACTATGCAGGATCATCCACTGTGAAAATGTAACACTTTGGTGTGAGGCACTGTTATAAAAGACAGTGTGTATGTGGGGACAGATATCTAAACCTCTGTTTTCTGCTCAATATTGCTGTAAAACTACTGAAGATTTAAAGTCTGCAGTTAGAAATAAAAGGCAATGCAATGAAGCTATGACAATCTGTTATCATTTTTGCTTGGTCTTTTTTCATACTTATTTAAAGAAATATTTCAATGATACTCTAAGAAAGATCTAATCTACATGATAAGTAGAAAAAAAACCACCTGGGTACTGGGTTCCCGCCCCTTGTTTTGTCTCTTTCTCCGCTGCCCACGATTCTCGATGGACCCCTGTCTTGTGAGTCTCCCTTTATCCCAATTATTAAAATTATATTCCTTGTTTTTGAGCTGGTCTAGTTAATTCTGACTACCGGTCGACCATGCCCCTTCAACGATGGGTAATTATTTCTACAGCTTGGGTCAAGAGTTGGTGACATAGTTACGCTCACTTTGGAAGACAAACTAGGAGTTGTATGCAAATAAATTTATAGTTGAATACTTTCTCCAAATTGAAGATACTTATGTAGCCATGATAAAACTGTATGTTACCACACATCCTCTATACTTCTGTTAAAAAGACAACCCAAAGGCCTTGGATTGTTCTGAAGGAAAACATCATCTTGTGTTTCTAGATTGACTTAAGAAATAGTCCTCTGAATACAACCCATTGTCCTTAATCTCTCCATGTTCCCCACTATCTGCTTCTTCTGATTCAGTGTTTGCATTTCAGTGGTAATCCCAGACTTTATATCAAGGAACAATCTTTCCGGGACTCCCACTGTCATACACCATTGGAGAGATACCCTCACCTGTGCTGACTTGCTGACACTTCCTGTGTAGATTTGGTTTTAAACTGCTTCTTCTCCTCTTCAAATCTATTCGCTAAATATTTTCATATGCTTTATTTCTCCTGACATTGCTAACTAAGTATATGGCATCTATAAAGGGGAATCTATTAATATTCTATGAATGGAAATTAACATCAAAATGTTTGTTGCTATGAGAATGTCTCTCTAGCAAGAGCATTATTTAACCTAAGATTAGTGAGATAATGTTATTAAGTACATTTTATGAGACTTTTGGCATAATTCTTATTTACTTATATAAATCAGCATTGTATTTTATGTGGCAAATTCCTATAATGAATGATATATCAATATATACAATAAGTAAGGTGGTTTGATATTGGCACTATAGTATGTCAAAAATTTCACAGTAATCAAAAACTGTAGGAGATTTAGGCAGTGTGTTAAATTAGTTGCCTATTAAATAACTTTCTAGTCAATAGAAGGAAGTTTTATGGCTTCAGTGCTTAAAAGAAATAATATGATTTATTTTCTGAAGGGGGAAACTTCATATCCCACATAATATTTTTGAAAATATTTCTATTTACAGTTAGAGAGACACAGAAATACATCTTCAGATAGAAATGCTTAGCTTTAATTTTTGATCTTGCAATTCAAGGAAAGATAAACAGATTTAATTTAGAAGTGCAGGACAAATATCATTAAAAGATAAAATAAATTTTAGATGTGAAAGTTGTGTTTCTAATGGCACTCTTGATTATCTCCATATAGCAGTGAGCAGTAATAGGGAAACTGTTAAAACTACTTGCCATGATAGTGCCTGTCTCTAAGTTGGCACCATCTGCATGCAATTTAAAACTACATCAAAAACAAACTTACAGACAAAATTTTTCTTTAACTAGTGAGAGGATTCATAGTTCACTTTCTATCATTTATATTTAGCAATATAATGTCATTAGCATATGAAATTTCAAGAGTACAACTCCTCCATAGTAAAATGCAAGAGTGGAAGGGAGTGCTGGGGAACTCCTTTTGCAGTCAATGTGCACAGGGCCATCTTTGGATGTATCCTAGGCTGTGGTTTACTGACATTGAAAATCCCCTCTGCAGCTCTTCCATCACACAGAACAAAACAATTAGCCAACTAGCCATGTATAAAAACAGTTGAGAAAGAACATAATTCTACATTAGAGAAAGTGACTCTGTACTGTGGAAGAAGGGTGCAATGCAGTTCTTAGGCTTGTCACTGAAATTGCAAAACATATAAATGGTTATGTGAAAAGATTAAAAAATCACAAGCTAAACAAAGCTAAAACAAAGAATAATTTTTTACCTTCTGATTTTGGAGATTTTTCTGACTAATCAAGTTTCAATGTGTCCTTTTCTTTGAACTTAAATGTGGTGTTGAGTTCTTATTCCAATTACATGTTCTGATTTATTCTAGTTGCACAAAACTGTACCTCAGCAAAAGATAAAGCCAAGAAGATCAAAGATAAATAGATTCTCATTCCATCACGTGTCCTACTCAGGTACGGTGATAAACATATTCAAAATTTGCTGGCTGCTTAGGCTTTTGTAATTTACTGGTCTCTGAGAAAAAGTTCTAAATGTAAACAAGAAAATCTGGACATGATTCTGAAAGAAAAGGCATCAATGTGTTTCCAAGAGCATGGTGTCTTTCAAGAAAATCTCAGTGTGAATCCTAACATATAGAATCTTAACAGCCTGAAGGACCCTTTGAAACCTTTACTGATCTAAAAATAGATATCTAAGGTGACTGCACCTCATTCTATGGAAAAGATTTTGGCTGTGCCTTCTACATATGAGGCTTTTGTTCATGTTTTATCAACCTTATTGTGTTGATCATCAGGACTGAATCAAGAAGCTACTTAGCTGCAAGAAATTTCTTTCAGAGTCTGGAAGCTTCTATTTGGGTATCATGAAATAAATCAAAGGAGCTGGTACAATGGATGAGGAGTGATTGTTCCAATCTTTTTGGCCTTGAAGAAAGGTCATAGGAAAAAAATAGAATGGCAAAAGAACAGATATTTCAGGGGGAAAAGATACAAAAAGAAAAATTGTATTAGAAGGGGTTGTGTCCAAGTATCTACACATCTTACCAGAAGCAAAGGATCCTGCTAAGGCTTGAGCATATCCACCAAAATTCAGGTTAAAAGTTAATTTCCATGATGGGGTACTGATATATACAGATAAAAGGGATCTTTTAAGTGGCAACTGGTTTTTAAGGACTTTGTCTTTATGACTGGCTTAGAGGAGTCAATTTGTGGCCAAATAAATGAGTCCATGAATTAATACATTCTCACCAAATGAGTGACTTGTTATAAAAAGGAAATTTCTCTGTCTTACCTGAACTCTCTTACCATGTTACAAGCACACACGAGGCCCTTATTAGATACAAGTACCTACCAGTTCCATACAATACATTTCCAAATGAGCTAAGCAAACTTTTCTATGCATCGCTCCGTGTCAGGAATTCTACCTCAGCAACAGGAAATGACTCAAGAGCCATGCCATCAGAGTCCATACAAAATGACAGAGGTTTATAATTTTCTAAACGCCTTCTGGTACATATTTCCAGACTCCAATATCGTTCCCAACCACCTAAACACATGACTTTTTCAGTCAGTCTGACTCAAGCACACACAGTTCCTTTCCATTGTGGTTTTGATGTAAAATTAGAGCACATGGGAAGACTCCAGGGCACAATGAGCACGCTGAAGCAGAAGTTACTAATAGAGTTCATCTGACTCCAGTCATAGCGCAGGTACCCTTTCTTTAATAAAGAGTCAGGCAAGTCCGACTAACACTTGCTATCGTGAATGCCAAATAGAGAGTGACTGCCCCTTACATACTCTTGTTTCATTTCGTGCAAACACTCAAATTACCTTGCAATCACCTTATCTTGTCGTCACCTACTAATATCCCATCGACACATGAATGCCAATCTTGTCTCTCTTTCCTTATTTTTTTTCCAGTTCTCTGAAATCATATATAAGAGAGTATCCCCAAACTGGAATAATCATAGCTAATGGACAATTTGTCACTGGGTGAGAAATATTTTTTTTTATCTCTTCAGTTTCCAGTTGTACAGAATTGCAAGAGTTAGCCTGCTCTACCCTGAGATTTATTACATGAATGTTAATTTCCTTTTTAATAATAAAAATTGCTATATTTATTTGTGTCTGTATGCGCACATAGATAGGTCTGGTCAGGAAACAACTTGGAAGATTCAGTTCTTTCCTTTTAGCATGCAGGTTCTAGGGATCAAATCCAGGTCCTCAGGCTTGGAAGCAAGTGCCATTACCCACTGAACCATCTCAACAGCCTAAGGGTAGACTCTTGAAAACACATCTGGAACAGAGCTCCAAAGCAACTCATGCTTGGGTCATAAGCCACAGGTTCTTTTGGAACATTGCAGCTTATCACATAATGTTTGCTTGTGACCATTGCTGGTTTTACCTGGGTGGGACTCCGCTGGTGTCAAAGCCCTACTTGGAACATATTTTTGGAATATCACTCATGACAAAGTACAAGATCGATTTCAAGTTGGTTGTCTTGAGAAGCCCCCATTAGAAGATGGATTGATGGGGCAGGCCTACCTCAGAAAAGTGGCTTAGTCATGTCTGTAGAATCTGTGAAATAAGTATTCATCCAGTGCCTTCAACTGGGAACACACACACACTGTGGTTTGTAGGAGTAAAATGGAACCATGTGGCCCTGCTTTGTTCTCTTGTGTTTGCTCATCACCTGAGAGCATCTCTGTTCTCACACTGACTCAGCAATGACTGGCTGTGAAGAAGAAAACAAATGTTCTGTGTTGGGACCCTGCCCTTTCCTGTGAGATTTAAACCTGGTCATCTTGTCTTAGAACTTGCAGCAAAGACTGAAAGAGCTCATGTGTGTTTAACTCTTTTTTTTTGTTTGTTTGTTTTTAAAAATTGTTTTTATTGAGCTATATATTTTTCTCTGCTCCCCTTCCTTGCTCTCCCCTCCCCTTCTACTCTCTCCCATAATTCACATGCTCACAATTTACTCAGGAGATCTTGTCTATTTCTACTTCCCATGTACATTAAATCCGTGTATGTTTCTCTTAGGGTCCTCTTTGTTGTCTAAGTTGTCTGGGATTGTGAATTGTAGGCTGTTTTTTCTTTGCTTTATGTCTAAAAAGCCACTCAAGAGTGAGAACATATATTCTGGGTCTGGGTTACCTCACTCAATATGATGTTTTCTATATCCATCCATTTTCCCACAAATTTCAAGATGTTATTTTTGTTCTGCTGTGTAGTACTCCATTGCATAAATGTACCACATTTTCCTTATCCATTCTTCGGTCAAGGGGCATTTAGGTCGTTTCCAGGTTCTGTATATGACAAACAATGCTGTTATGAACATAGTTGAACACATGTCCTTGTGGCATGGTTGAGCAATTTTTGGATATATAACCAAAAGTAGTAATCCTGGGTCTTGAGGAAGGTTGTTTCCTAATTTTCTGAGGAATCACCATACTGACATCCAAAGGGGCTGTGCCAGTGTGCATTCTCACCAGCAATGGAGGAGTGTTCCCTTTACCCTACATCCATCTCCTCCAGCATAAGTTGTCATCAGTGTTTTTGATCTTGGCCATTCTGACAGGTGTCAGATGGAGTCTCAAAATTGTTCTGATTTGCATTTCTCTGATGACTAAGGATGTTGGGCATTTCCTTAAGTGTCTTTCAGCCATTTTAGATTCATCTGTTGACAGTTCTCTGTTTAGGTCTGTACCCCATTTTTTATTGGATTATTTGTTAGTTTGATGACCAATTTTTTGAGTTCTTTGTATATTTTGGAGATCAGACCTCTGTCTGATGTGGGGTTAGTGAAGATCTTTCACCATTCTGTAGGCTGCCATTTTGTCTTGATTACCATAACCTTTGCTTTACAGAACCTTCCCAGTTTCAGGAGGTCCCATTTATTAATTTTTGCTTTCAGTGTCTATGCTATTGGGCTTATATTCAGGAAGTTGTTTCCTATGCCAATGCATTCAAATGTACTTCCCACTTTCTCTTCTATGAGGTTCAGTGTGGTTGGTTTTATGTTGAGGACTTTGATCCCTTTAGACTTGAGTTTGTGCCAAATTCCTTTTATGAAGCTACAGTTACCCTGATACCAAAACCACACAAAGACCCAACCAAGAAAGAGAATTACAGGCCTATCTCACTCATGAATATCGACGCAAAAATTCTCAATAAAATACTGGTAAACCGAATCCAAGAACACATTAGAAAAATTATCCATTATGATCAAGTAGGCTTCATCCCTGAGATGCAGGGATGGTTCAACATACGCAAATCTATCAATGTGATCCACCATATAAATAAACTGAAAGAAAAAAACCATATGATCATTTCATTAGACGCTGAAAAAGCATTCGACAAAATTCAACACCCTTTTATGATAAAGGTCTTGGAGAGATTAGGGATACCAGGGTCATACCTAAATATAATAAAAGCTATTTACAGCAAGCCGACAGCTAACATTAAATTAAACGGAGAAAAGCTCAAAGCCATCCCACTAAAATCAGGAACACGACAAGGATGTCCACTCTCTCCATACCTCTTCAATATAGTGCTTGAAGTTCTAGCAATAGCAATAAGACAACATAAGGAGATCAAGGGGATTCGTATTGGAAAGGAAGAAGTTAAGCTTTCGTTATTTGCAGATGATATGATATTATACATAAGTGACCCCAAAAACTCTACCAAAGAACTCCTACAGCTGATAAACACCTTTAGTAATGTGGCAGGATACAAGATCAACTCCAGAAAATCAGTTGCCTTCCTATACACTAAGGATAAGGAAGCAGAGAGGGAAATCAGAGAAGCATCACCTTTCACGATAGCCACAAATAGCATAAAATAAAAACAGAGAAGTGTGTTTAACTCTTTAACCAGGTTCCTTCACAATGACTCGCTGTGGTCACCAAGCTATCACTAGTATCCCACCTGATATTGAGTTAAAATCAAATCCATTTGATCCTAGAAAGGCTTAATTTTCTCTTCTAATTTGTTGGGTGTTATCTTGGATATACAAATCAGGTAGGTTGTCCTTGCCTCTGTTGTCACACACAAAATCTGTTCCCTTGTAGCCACTGTGACTAGAAGACATATTATCTGCTTGCTTCCATTCAGATCACTAGGACAAGTTACTCTTATGAAGAGTTTGTCAGGAGTCTGCAACAGGGATGACAAATGCAGGCGGAAGCGGGGTACCAGAAGAAGTGAAATGGGGTCCAAATGCCATTACAGAAATGGACCTAATGCCAAATTAGTCCAATTGTAGCCATACTTCAGCTGGATCTTCCGTGTTTGTTCCAGCTCAGCTGTGGTCCTCATTCATGCACTGATTGCTGCCCCATTTTTTTCTAGTGCATAGGCACTCCATTCATTCACAGCTTTGTTTTCTCAGAAATTATCATTCACATTTTTTGGTAGCTGCCTAACATAGTGATGTCCAAGAAGTTTGGAAACCCAGGCATTTGATGAAAAAAAGAATTAGAACATAATTATGATCACTACAAAAGCAGAATTGGCACATTAAATATCTAGAAAATAGAAAATAAGCCTCATTACAGTTGCTAGACCTCCAATTTAACTTTTAAAGAAATTTTCAGTTTATACTTATGTTAGAGATATAAAATGATACATTTTAGTCACTTAAAAGATTTACACTATGTAAATATTAGTTAGACAAATGGGTAAACAGAAAAGTAGATTTAATTGGAATCCTTTGGATGGATAATATAAACCTAATATATATTTTTTCAAACAGAGTTATTGAGAACTTCATTTTTTATTTGTTTTATTTTGTTTGTTTGTTTGTTTGTTTGTTTGAGACAGGGTTTCTCTGTGTAGCTCTGGCTGTTCTGGAACTCGCTTTGTAGATCAGGCTCACATAGAACTCATAGATGCTTGATATTTATAATCTTTAATGTGGAACTTTTTAACAACTTGAATAATAAAGAAATGTAACAGTAAATACCCACATGAATTCAAATTGGAATATTGGAAAAACAATGCAAATTAAGCCAATGTTGTTAGAAACTAGAAGGTATTTATTTCTCTGATAACTAATTATGTTTATCATCTTTGTGTGTCCCTGATGGCCATGTCTGTGCCTTTGTCTATTGAGTCATTGCCCCCTTTTAACAAGAATGCTGGCTTCGGTTTGTTCTTTGATTGTTTGCTACTTCGAACTGAGTTTTTGGAGTCCCTGGTTTGCTCTGGATTGTTAACTGTTTGTGGGCTGAGCTGTTAACAAATATTTTACAGCATCCTATAGGTTGTCCTTTCAATTTGTTGCCATCTCGATTGTTACACAGAAGCCCTTTAGACTGATACAGATTTATTAATTATTTGTCTTATTTCCTGTGTATTGGATATCATGTGCTGAAAATGCATGCCCACTTTAAAGTTCTGATGTATTTGCCCCTAGGCTTTTCTCTGTTAATTTTGTACTGCATGTTTTAATCTTTCTATCTGTTGGGAGATGAGGTGTCTAGTTTCATTTTTCTGCATGTATATAATTAATCTTAACAACTTCCTTCATTGAAGGCTGTCCATTCCCTATTGTGTGTTCTTAGCACCTTTGTGAAAATTCAGGGACTACAACTATGTGGGTCAGTATCCGAGCATTCTAGTTCCTCTCTGTTTGCTGTCATATCAGGACTATACTGCTTCAAATTTTATAGACGTTTTGATATTGTAAAATTAGAAAGTAGAATCTTTCTTGCTTTGTTCTTTTCTGTATGTAGTGGATTTGTTTCCTCTGAGAGTTGTTATTTTTGTAGTTGTTTGTCTTTTTCAGGTTCTAGGGAGGGGTCTCCTTCCCTCTTTGTAGTAGGCTACTGCCCCAGTGTGTCCCTTCCCCAGTGTGTCTCCTCCCCAATGTGTCCCCTCCCCAGGTGTCTCCTCCCCAGTGTGTCCCCTCCCCAGTGTGTCCCCTCCCCAGTGTGTCCCCTCCCCAGTATGTCCCCTCCCCATTGTGTCCCCTCCCCAGTATGTCCTCTCCCCATTGTGTCTCCTCCACAGTATGTCCTCTCCCCATTGTGTCTCCTCCACAGTGTATCCTCTTCCTAGTTTGTCCCTTCCCTAGTGTGTCCCCTCCCCAGTGTGCCCTATCTCCAGTGTGTCCCTTCTCCAGTGTGTCCCCCTCCCCAGTGTGTCCCCTCCCAATGTGTTCCTTCCCCAGTGTCCCCTCCCCAGTGTGTTCCTTCCCAAGTGTGTCCCATCCACAGTGTGTCCCCTCCCCAGTGTGTTCCTTCCCAAGTGTGTCCCATCCACAGTGTGTCCCCTCCAAGTGTGTCCCATTCCCAGTGTGTCCCTTTCCCAGTGTGTCCCTTCCCCATTGTGTCCCTACATGGAAGGCACAGTGGAAGAAGGAAGGAGAAGAGAGGGAACAATTATTAGACACCTCTTCTCATGAAGAATTAATTCCACTGTGGTGAATTTTTTTAAAGAATAATTGTTCCCTAAAGACTCCTAAAAGTTAGGATTATAGCATATGATTATAACAGAGAGCACACAAGATAGACAAGATAGTTCATAGCAAGACAATGAGAGAACTTGAGGAATAATGCAAAGGCTCATGTTGTGCTGATATTTAAAACCTTATAGCATTGCAGTAAAAAGACTTCTCATTACCACCAAATGGCCATCATCCCGTAATGGGGTCACATTGTTCCAATTCATAGAGAATGAATCTTTCCCCAGTGTTTTAGACCTAGGTTATTGGGGGAAATCAGTACAAATGCATACAAAAAGTACAGAACTAATAATTATCAGACAAATTAAGGCCAGAATAGTTTTCTGGCAACAGAGTTCCCTATATAAAACACTAAGGTAAGTTTTATTCTGGATCAAAGAATGATAAAGTAAAATGATAAAGAAAAGAAGAAGAAAAACATGTTTTTTTGTTAATTACAGGAAAATATAACTGGATGCTGGGTGGAAAAATCTCAACTTATTATGAGATGTATAATATGAATAAAAATAGTTTATTACATATTTTATAGGACAGAGATAAGCTAAATGAAGTTATTCTTTACAATTCTCATATGATCTAAATAATACATTAGCTCTGAATGAACTGTGATGAATTAAAGAGCAGATAACTATCCTTAGAAAGACCAATAAATTTACATTGGCTAATGAAATAAAAGTCTTAAAAACATTTTAGTCAAGAAACTTGAAATCAATCTAAAGAATACTTAATTAAATAGTAGAATACATGACAGAGAGGTAGTAAAAAAATTAAAAGGTATCACGGACTATATTAATAAAAATGACAGACCTCTTTATGAAAATGGGAACCTACTATAACCTCAAATGAACTAAGAACAATACAAAGACACAACTTCATCTCAACTACAAGATGTGTCCCTACAATTTGAAGACATGTAGAGAAAATGGAAACACATCCATCATGCAAATAGAATGTTAACAGTATATGGGAGCAGTATATTAATATGATATTTTCAAACTTTCAAGTTAAATTCAAATGAGATGTAAATGTACAATCATGAATAAGATACAAATTAAAAAGGCTGACAACATCAAAAACTGAAGAAGCTATGAGAAAGAACTCTCTGGAATTCTTTTGGGGAATGATATGACTATTTTTCATAACAATTTAGAAGGTTTTAATAGAGTTAAGCGTAAAGTTGCCCTGAGTCCCTGCAATTTGATGCCTAAGTGATTGCAAAGGAAAAACACAATATATGCTGGGCTTGAGGAGATGGTCCATTGTTTAAGGATTCAAGCCCAAGAATCTGAGTTTGAATTTCAAGTAACCAGACATAAAAGCAGGCAAAAGCATATGTGTCGTATAATACCAGTATCCAACAGGCAGAGAAGGCAGAGAAGGCAGAGACAAGGAAATGCCAGGATCTCATTGAATAGCTTCAGGTTTGGGGAGAGACAATATTTCAAGGGAATAAACACAGTACAGATTGATATAAAATCACTCAATATTCTCCTCTAGCATCTGCATGTATATACGGTGGTGGCGCACGCCTTTAATCCCAGCACTCTGGAGGTAGAGGCAGGCAGATCTCTGTGAGTTCAAGGCCAGCCTGGTCTACCAAGGGAGTTCCAGGGTGTATACACACAGGTGCATATACCACAGAGAGAGAGGGGAGACGTGGAGAAGCAGGAAGAGGAGGAAATGAAAGAAACAGTCAATGAGAAAGAAGAGGAAGAGGAGGAGGAGGGAAGAAAGAAGAGGAGAGGAGGAAGAAGAGAAAACATGTTTATAAAAAGACTTGGAAAAGTATATTTAAAATATATGTATTCACAGTGAACAAAAATTGAAAATTTCATGCATTTCCAACAGTTGAGGAGTGGGTGTAAACAAACTGGGATATATTATGAGACATACTGTCACTTAACAATGGCAAAGAACAAACCGGTAATCATGAAACTATAGAGATGAATCTCAAAAATATATTGTAAGCAGAAAAACCCAGAAACGAAAGGATATAACGTGTCGCTCCCTGTGATAGTTAATCTTGGTTGCCAACTTGACAAGATTTAGAATCACCATGGAAACAAATGTGTAGGCGTGTCTGTGAGGGCTTTTCTAGGTTAGGTTAATTGAAGTGTGAGGACACATTATAATTATGGGTGGCACCATTCCATGAGCTAGTGTTCTGAAGTGAATCAAAAGGAAGAAATCAGGCAGAGTCCACACATCCATCACTCTCTGCTCCCTGAGTATAGATGCAGTGTTACCTGTTGCCTCCTGCTGCATGACTTCCCTCACATGATGGATGGTATCCATTGGTGCTTTTAGCCCAAACCAACCCTTCCTTCTTCCAGTAAGTGGCTTTTGTAAACTATTTTATTGCAGCAATTAGAAAAGTGTCTAATATCCTTTCTTTGTTAAAGTGTCAAGAGCAGCTGAGTTGAATCTAGTATATTGAAAACTAGGTGATTAGCCATTTTTACAAGGGATGATTGACAGAGAAAACAGAAAGAAGCTTTATGTTGATAGGTAGTTTCTGTCTATTGATAGACCTCTGGCTAGATGAGTCAACTGCCTTCAAAACTCACACAGTTATTCATTTAAGACCTATTTTCACCCCAAAAGGGTATTTCTTTATTTGGAAAAATCGTATTTCCAAAAATTCTAGAATGTTCGATCTCGTTTAGTTTCAAGCCCTATGTCTTTTTCCTCACTCCACACTACATTCCTCAAGGTTAACCTCTGACATGGTTTTGTACTATCTATCACTCAGTATTTCTGACTATGAAAAACTGCCTCGTTTTTGTTGCCACATGACAACATCTTCCCTTTGCACAATTTGCCTTCCGTGGAGGGAAAAGGTAGTGGCCCTTCTGAGAAGCAGCATAAAGCTGTTTAAGCCCCATGGGGGTGCCAGTTAACACACTATCAGGGTGTGCTGAGCTCATCTCAGTGAGCTAGAGCTTTTCCAACACAGCATGCATACTGCCCAGGAAACACATTCTGTTTCCTTAAGCTCTTACTCTAACAGTCGTCTCAAAGAGAGGAGAAGCATGCAAAAATCCTAAAGTTCATAGAATATGAATAATAATTGTAGCCCTGTGTTACATCAGCATTTTTATCTCTATATTAAAGACTTAAGAGGTGAGTTTGCACCTATCACCTTCTGTGGTTTAGGTAAAGAATATATAGATATGTTTTAGTATACATTTATACAGATGTTGAAAATGATAGCAAGCTCAGAAGACTAGTGGTAGGTTACAAGGCAGTTTGTAAGACACAATTCTACATAAAGGCATGCCAGCATAGAGAAAAGGCATTAATGGTCAGTATACTAATTTGGCTCAAGAAAGCAGTTTTTTTTTAAAGTCCTCTGATCTCTGAACGTTCCTGTCTTTTTCTTTCATAGGCGGGTTCTTGTCCTCTTCCACTATTATCCATCTTATCGTTTTAGGTTTCTAAACCTTATTGAATAAAAAATTTGGAGCTAGAGACTGCCTTCTGATTGTGGTCTCGGTTGCTTAGCAGACTCCAAAAACTGCCAGTTTTAAGAGTTTTGAGAAAACAGGGACAGCTTCCATCCAGGGGCTAAAGGGACCACCTGCCTCAGAACTCAGACCTCCACTTACCTTTAACTATGATGAATTCTAAACATACCTCATATTGAAAACAGATCATAGCAATTTATTTCTCACACAGAGAGATATATGTCAATATCTATATGGTTATGCATACATAAATATATACATATGCAGCTACAGATATCTATGGAATTAAGTATTTTAATGTTTATCAGACCAATATTCTGTCTAGATTTAACAATCTATTGAGTTACTAAGCATGTCAGAAATTTTCTTTTATAATAACATATCTGGCAGTAATAAGTCACACAACGGAAGATTCATTTTGGTTCATGTTTTCAGTCCATGGGGACCTGGCATTGTTGTTTTACTGTGGTGAGGCAGAACATCAATCCAGAATGGTATGCGGGCATGTGTAACTGCTTGTCTTATGGTAGCCAGGAAACAAAAAATTATGAAAACAATCAAGGCAAGATACTCTGTCAAGGGCCTGTGTAGCCACTGACTTACCACCTTTAAATAAGCTCCCCATCCTAAAATTTCCACTGTTTCAAGATGTATGATGCACAGACCTGTTGGAGGCATCATCTACTCAAATAACAACACTGAGCTACTACTATAAGGTAACAGTAATCATTAAACAGGTTGAAGTACAAATGAGACAAATGTCTTGGTGATAAGAAAAAAGAAAAGCCATGAATGTTGGGGGAAAAAAAGAAAGGAAGGAAGGCAGAAATAAAAGAACATTAACCTAAAGCAGTTGAAGTTGAGTACAAATGTCATGCTGGAGGTTCATGACAAGTTCTAGAAGAAAGAAACATCCATGGCCAGCATGAATCATGTGTGTCAGTTATGTAAATATAGCTATGCATGTGCGCATTTGTCAATGGAAGAAATAAGCCATTGTTTATCTGATGTATATGCACACCAGGTTTCATCTTCTTTTGCATTAGGAAATGTGAGCTATGCATATCTCAACACTCTGAGGAGCCACAACAGATTGTGACACCCCCTTGTTCAACAAACAAATGGATGCCTTCATATGGCTGGTACTAATCTTAGATGTCTTTTTTTTTTAAATAAATGACACATAAAAATATTCCCTAGCAGCTTCTTTCTCCATTCAAGCCATAATTATAGTTTTTTATCTTACCAGAGACGAAAACAAAATAAAAAGAAAAGATACTTTCACCTTGAAGTTCTTTCAGCAACCTGCCCTGGCTGTTTTGGTAGTTGTATAAATACGTGCTGAGAACACGTTTTCAATTAACCCTCAGGTGGGAAAAAAAAGTCAAAGCTGATTTTAAATTTCTGTACTGACGGATGTCTTACCTTCTTTTCTGTTGCTGTGATAAAGCAACCTAACGGAAGCAACTTAAGGGAGAAAGGGTTTATTCTGGTTCATATTTAAGGTACAGTCCATCATGGTAAGGAAGTCAAGGCAGCAGGGCAGCAGGTGCTTAAAACAGCTGGTCACATTACCTTCCCCTATAGTTAAAGAGCTTTCTCTGTTACACAGACCAGTATCCACTGTCTAGGGAAGAGTCCTGTTGAATGACAAGATTATTTTCACACATCATTTAATGCAATCAAAATAATCCCCACAGGCATTGCCCTCTAGAGGCTTGTTTCCCAAGTGATTCTAGATTCTGCCAAGTTAACGTTTAGCAGTCACCATCATAATGGGCATTTCGAGGCAACAGCAACATTCATTCTTCCATGATAAAAAGTGACTCTAGGAACAAAAGGACTTACAAAAATGTTATGCCATTTCAAGTAAATAAATCAGATTTTAAAGCTAGCCATGCTCATATTTCCAAGTTAATATATATAGATTTAAATAAAAGAATGTTTGTTTGTTTGAGATAGAGTTAGTCTTCATTCAGTAAAGAAAGGAGTTCTTGAAAGCATGATAATCCTCCTGCATCCAATTCCTGACTACTAGGGTTACTACTGGTGAGCTAGTATTTCCACATTAATTAAGAAGAATTTAACAAGCAAGGAACCTAACAAATACCTGTCTGCAAAAAATCAAAATTGTTAATTCAGTCATCAGAGATCTAAAATGCCATGGATTTCAGGTTTTGATACTTCATTCCACAATTCATGACACACAAATTTGAATCACAAGAAAACAGTTGTTACTGGAAGTAAAAGAACTCCGTAAACATGTCTGATTTCATTTTGGGTGCACTGTTCTGAAACGAACAGTTACCAAGAACACAGACACTATATAATTCAGGCTTTATTCATACTTATGTCCCATCACTATCTTAATGTTCACCATACGGTAAACAGCAGCTGAGATGATATGAAACACTGGTTTGTCACCACTCATCTCTTTGGTGGGATGGCTCCCATTTGGTTTCTACAAGTTCAGATTATGTTGAGCAATAGCTTCAGAGAAAATCTCCAGATGAGGAGAGTGGTTACATTTGGCAAATGAGGCAAAAAAAAAAAAAGGTTGGATTTTAATATGCAAAATCTGGCCATAGCATCTTCCTACTGGGAACTTGTGATAACATCACAGAGTTTTCAGTATAGCCAAGAATGTAGATACCAAACCAACAAGGATATGTGAGGGATGAGGACTGTGGTCAAGACTTAAGCTTCATAAAATGAATGACAGACTTCTCCTTACAGTGACAACTTTAGTCTTTTAGAATACTAAACTAATATTTTTCTATTTTAGAATGTAGGCTAAACTAGCACTCATTAGTGGATGAGTTTCATAATGTCTCCAAGTATTCAGAGGAGAGTCCTGTAGACTATCCTCTACAGGAGAAGAAAATGCAATAGAGATTACTTTGGGGTCCCCTGAGATTAAGTCTAGGATAAGATATAAAAGCAATGGACCTGACAGATACAACTCATTACCATCTGGTGTTCTGCAATTCTGTGTTGACAGTCACCACTTTAGAAACAGTATTAGCCTCTTCCCGAGCATCCACTATCTTCACACACATGCAGTATTCTGCTTGACTGTCAGCCTAAATGGGGAGGAGGAGGAAAGGGCTTTTTTTTTTTTTTTGGCTCCCTTACTACTGCCACTAGAGTTCAAGTACAGTACATTCTTGAATCATGCAAATTATTCAGAATTACTGAACCTAGTAGGATTATGGGAACCTCTAAGCACAGAGTCAGTTCATCAGGAGTACAAGTGGTCTGGGAAGCATTGAAGTATGACTGATGCGTCAAATTAGAGTATCTTGCCTGAAATGGCAAGTGATTTTGGTTGTGTCCTGCCCCCAGATATATATGGCAGGAAAGACATATCTTCTCAGCCCAGAAAGTTAGTCGATCTTACTTTATAATGACATTTTATATTTTAACTCATATGTATTCAATTAGGAAAATATAGATAGTAATGAGATATTAAAATATCTATTTCTAGTAAGGTAAACATTTCAGCATATGTTTAAGTAATCAGAGGACAAATATATTTACCTCCTCCCCCAGAATGGGAGGCCCCCGAGCGTGTTTAATGTCTGTGTCAACTGGCCCATTTCTACAAAATAAATGTTGAAAGTAATGCAAGAAAAGGCAAAGTGGCAGGCATTAAAGCCCATCCTTGAGTTGCCCAATAAGACATTCCTCAGAGAGGGCTGAAGAAATGCCACAGAAGTTAAGATTATTTGATGCTGTCTTGGGGAATCTGAGTTTGGTTCCCAGAACCTAAGTATGGTGACTCAGACCTGTCTGTAACTTTATCTTCAGGACATCCAACACTATCTTCTGGCCTTTGAAAACACCTAGACTCAAATGCCATACCCATACCCACACCTATACCTGTGTACGTGCCACCCTACATGAAGATATCTTTATTCTAGAGACTTTCCAAGGGAAAATGTTTTGAAAATAAAGCAGTAAGTAGCAAGTAAATGAGTGTAGAGATTAAGTCAAGTCACTTAATAATCTTCATGGGGTTATCTAGGGACTCATTGTTTCCCTTTTTCTCCAGCTGTTTGATGATTAAAGCCAGTTACCTACTTCTGAGAAATTTAGGAAAGAATGGCTAATTTGCTAAAGTATGTTAAAAATGAGAACTCATCTGATTACTTTCAGCAAATCTGTTCTGTGAGTTTATTAGGTTAGGCATTCCTAGGAATCCGCACTACAGGACAAAACATTTTCCCATGGCTCTTATGGTTTCCCCATAGGAGACCAAGAATACACACTTGGCAAGGCACAGACTAATGCAATGGCTGTAGATGTTGGTGAGCAAACTCATGGCATTAAAAAGAATAAACCTTCCTGATATCCAGAGGAAGTCCCACTTTGTAACACTTACTCATCAAAAATTAATGAATGCCTCCTGTTCACGAAGGACTCCACTGTGCTGATGAAGCCTTCTTGATAAAATAAAAATCTTATAATTTTATGATGCTTACATTCTAAAACTGTGCTAAGTGACTGAAATGCATTGATTATTTTCTCCAAATTATAATTACTGGATTTTTTAAACTATTTTCCTTTTGTAAATTAGGAGATGGAAGCTCAGCATGTTCAATTATTTTGTTCTAAATTATATCACTCAGAGGTAGTAAAATCGAAATATAAACTCCACAGACAATGATTATAGTTACATTGTATACAAATATTATGTAATTTAATTCCTCCTGTTAATTGCATTTAGGGCCAAACAATAGCCATAGTGGAGATCCATTTAGGGGTGAGGGTTAGGAGTATCTCACAAAGAACAGACAAGAGACATGTGTTCGCCCTGTTCGATTATTGCTTATATTTCTGGTTTTGATCAATTAAAGTACAGCAGTGCATTTCCTGGATTCATGTAGTGTTGTTTGCATGTCTATGTACTTAGAACTGACCACATGGGACGAAATGAGCTCTCAGAGGCTCATGCCTTGGAAAGTCTGGCTCTCCATCTCTCAGCAGTCATGACTTGCCTGTAGCTCTTCATCTAGCGGTGGGATCAAATGAGAGTTACCCATACACATTGGTTTGTCTACCTGTGCAGTCATTATAAAGGTGGTGTTTAAGGTACCATGATGTTCAGATTTTATGGGTGCAGTTTACCTATCTTATGTGGAAATACTACCTTGCAGTAGATGTGCTGACCTTTATAGTCTATCCACTTTTGCTTGTTATATTTCCTGAGACTTAAGTGTACTATAGTTGTATCAGTAGGGGTCGATACAATGTGGTTAGTTGTTCTCTGCATTTTTGCCAGTTGGGGATTTCTATAATAGGATATATATTCCTGTTCCTTGATGTTACCTTAAGTGTGTATTTTGGGGGTTGGTTGTCTCTTTACTAGACTATTATCTCCTTGAGAGCAAAAAATTATGTACTTTCCTGCTGCACCCCTAGCATCCTACTATTAGTACCCTATTACCCAGATATCATTTAATATCTCTTCACTCTAATTCCTTCAATACCATAGTACCCATTCAAAATCAGTTTGAAAATAATAAAATAAATAACATTGAAGGAATTAATAACAAGGTAAAAGGGTATTGATTTAAATCATCTAATTAGCGTGTATCCAGAAAAAAAAATATACATAAGACTTCATTCTGTAAATGTCCTAACTATTATGATTGGGCTGATACTGTGCTAGCTGGTTAGTTTTTACTACTCAAGGTACTTTAAATATGATAACCAAACTAGCACCATGTGCTTGACAGGTGTTCAACATGGGTTTCTTAAAACTCACTATGAAGCTCTCTGCATTTCAAAATCTTAATCTTAATAACTAAAAATGATTTTACCAAGTTGCAATATTCCTTGTTTGTCAGTAAATATACATGTATATGTGTGTGCATACATACATGCACTTGCATTTATACGCATGGCTACAACAACACAAACTTCTATATACACACATTTCCACATCATCAAACCGGTAATAAATACTCTTTCTCTCCTGTTGCTTGTGAATGTGACTTTGGAAAGTCCATTACCAAACCGACCCTCAACTGATCCTGAACAGGAAACTGGAAAGTCGATTACTAAATTGATCCTGAATATTTAAATTATTTGAATATCTGAGGTCTCTAAGTGGAACAAAGTGACTGGCCATGTTCTCTGTGTACCTTTAAAATCAGATATAAATGAGGCACTTCTTTATTACATGCCTAGTGTTAAAAGACAGGAGGAGATGGTCCTCTTTACCAGTTAACCACAAACATTCTGAGGATTCTTATACTATCCCTTCTGCCATGTAATACAAATGACAAGAGCTGTGATGAGAAAACCATTTTCTGAGCCCTGTAAACTACTTCAGGGTCCCAAGTGACTCATCATTTCATTGAAGGCGCACATTCAGTGATTATTACAACTGAAACCAGCAACAAAAAACAAACAAGAAACCCTAATTGGAAAAGTTCACTGACACCGAGTGTTTGATCATTTAACATTGATTGTCTCATTAAACATTCCAATAAATCATTTTATAGACAAGAAAAAAAGGACAGAAAGATTAATTGCCTGACATCACAAAATTATTAAGTAATGGGTCCAGGATTAAGCTAAGAATTTGTAACTCCAACTTCTGCTATGAATTCTATAGGTGGAACATTGACTATGCCACACATAAGATCAAAAAAGCCACCGTGCCTATTGGGAAGTTTTGCCGTCAAGGTAGCTAATGAATCAATGGTGAAGCTAATTCCTAGGTTTGTGTCTTGATTTCGATTTCATATACCATCCAGTCTTTTCCCTTTCATCTTAAAGGAAATCTACAGGATAAGCACTTAATGCACCCTCTATTCTACACATAAAATATTGATGGCAAAGTAATCAGCAAAGTAATGCCATGTGACCTACAAGAATTTGACAATGAAAACAGGTGTCAGAAAAGGTTTTCCTACACTATCATAAAGCAACATACAATCTTTATTAGTAGTATTATTATTTGTGGCTTTTTTACCTCATGCATCTCGATCCCATTCATCAGCTCATTCCTTTGTCTCCACTTTTTGTCCTTGCACCTTTCCTTGATAAGAAGCTAAAAATGTCAGAAACCAGCTTCTTGTCATTGAGAACTTCAAAATTGTTCAGCTTTCAAACTCCATCTATGTGCCCTGTTAAAAACACTCATCCCTCACATTAAATGTCTGGCCAGAATTAAGTTATTTATATAGGTTTTTCTCTGAATGCATTTGTTGAAAGAGACAGAGTATATCAAAAACAAATTGAGAGGCTTTGGTGTTCAGTGCACCCTCTCTCTTTCTGTACGTAAATGACTTAATGAGATAATGGCACTTGGGAAAGGCACACAAATTCAAAAGGGAGCTGATGCTGCCAAAAAGGTCATTTCATGATGCCTGCAGCAAAGGAGAGTGTTCTGAATGGACTAGCATAAACACACCAGGAGATTCTGCACTTGAAATCAGTAACAAAGTCATTTTATATGATGTGTTTGACCAAAATCGCAAATATAACAAATAGTGGAAATGCTGTCTTATGCTTCTGGTATCTTCTGTAATAATTCACATCAACTGAGAAACAGAGAATTTTAAAATCTCAAGAATAGGTCTTCATATTAACAGTTAAACAGTTATGTCACTGTATCTTAAGTTTTTGAGGTATACCATTGTGGGCCTAAAAATCATTTCTTCAAATATTGATGTGTAAAATTGTTTGTCTCTATTTTAACATTTTTATGCATATTAAATTTTACAAATTTAGGTGATGTTCTAAATCAGGAAATACTCATAGTGAATACCTTGAGGCCAGCAGACCACTACAGATGAAATGCATATCTTGAATGTCTTGGGGCAATAGACCATAGATAAGCTCACTATAAAGTCAAAGGTTCAACATTCAGCCACCGTTTCTCATCTATTCTATTCCTGAGCCATCACACAATTTTCTTAAGCAATTATTTGAAAAGGCTGTGGTGTCGGATCAGATCCCCAAATAGCTTAAGATATCGTTCTAAGAACCTAATCTCAAATTCTTCAGTATATCAAAGTCTCATTGCTGACACTGCCTTCCTTAATAGCCCACAGAGACAGAGGATCATTTTCTAATTCCCAGAGTTTCTTCTGTCTTTAATTTGAGTACTTATCATTGGCTACTAGTCTGAGTTTCTTGGAGAATATCAAAATGGAAGAAATAAGGGTTTGTGCCTGCAAGCTGATGAAATCATACCCTTTCTCCTTGGCCTTTGAGGAGAAAACACCAACTCCTCATGCTGCCACATTAATGAAATTGTTCTATATGTGTACAATGTGATAAGTTTGTCAATATTAAAGAGTTAGGAGCTATCAGCCACGAGTGTGTTGGTCCAAATCTTTAGTATGGGAAGTTAGGAGGCACTGACATTGGGAATGTTCTTGTTTTTGAATGAATATCATGTTCTAGAAATTTATCCTTATTCTTGCATCCACTTCAGTGTATGATTCTCAAGGTCACTCATGCATGCCCAGACTCTTTTCATAATTTCCTAGTAGGTAAAGATTTACAGACAACTCCATCCTGAAGTTACATTATTCTTCAACTCACTCTCCTAAATGGCTGCTCACCATCCAGGAAAATAGACTTAAGCTACAGAAAAACACATGCTTAATTCATCACTCAAAAATGTTATTCATTGCATTCCTTTTGGAGAAAATGAAGAGTCCTTACAGCCTAGATTTAATTCAACATTTGAGGGGTTAGCCTTGGTTCTAGCATCACTTTTGTCAGAGCAAACTCATAAAAGTCCCAGAAAAGCACTGATTTCCCAAATGCCATAAGGCACTGGTATCTGTCTAACACAAATGCAAGATCTTCAAAGATGTAGCTAGGAATAACCTTTTCAAGACAGCCCATAATGGTTCTCTTTTCTTGAACATGTCACCCAATTCTTATAGCAAGTCACTGTCTTCAACTTTAACATTTTGTGCATGAGTTCCCCAAAATTAATACACACTATATATACATATATAGTGTATATATAGTATGATATATGTGTGTGTGTGTGTGTGTGTGTGTGTGTGTGTGTAAGGAAGAGAGAGAGAGAGAGACAGAGACAGAGACAGAGACAGAGACAGAGACATAGACAGCAAGAATGAAGAGAGAGAGTCTTCCAGATACCTCTCTGATCCCAGTCAGCATTCAGGTTGAATGAACACAATTAGATGAGAGAGAAAATCTCTTCACTGTCTGTTTGGAAAATTAAGGCAAAGAAACTAGAGCTAGAAAAGAATTCATTACAGATCCTCTGCAGCCAGTGCATGAAAACTGGATAATACTGTAAGTCTATACTTTTATACCTTCTTCATTGATTTTATGACTTGATGTTTTATTTATAATATTTATTTATCTTATTTTCTCTCACATAGATTTTATGCTATCCATGGTACAATTGGATTTTGTGAAGAACTGCTTGCTCCCTGGTTGAAATAAAATCACTCCACCAAATGAAATTGGAATTTCCCCATAGATGGGCTTTTTACCAAAGGCATTAGTAAGCCGAAGGGGTAAACCAAAAGTGATGGAAAGTACACAAACAGCTTTCATAACTGGAATCTTCATTTGGTTGTGAAAAGTTACCCTTTGTCTTCTGAGCTCGCTAAACTGGTAACTGAAGGGACTTGACTTTTAAAAAAATAGCTATGTGTGGGCACTGAAGGATAATTGCCTGGGATGTCACCTTTAGCAAAACAGTGAGTATACATCATCTATAACGTCAATTAAATTACTTCTACAAACCTGTTTCTTATGTTCTACCAGTCACCATAAGAAACAGTCTCCAAGCCGGGCAGTGGTGGCGCATGCCTTTAATCCCAGCACTCCGGAGGCAGAGG
>NW_004949099.1:24729515-24745710 GCF_000317375.1 Microtus ochrogaster | reverse complement strand
AAAAAAAGAAACAGTCTCTAATGCCTAACATCTTGGACTCCAAAAGATGTGTATGCCGATGGGTGATGTTACCTGATCCAGGAGATTTGACTGTTCCTATTGGCTTTGCTGGTGCAACTATGCAGTCAGCAACTGTATGGAATACCCTGTGGCTTTGTGGAATTTTTATAGGCACAAAGAATAAACAATTAAAATTTTTCCTGAAGGAAATCTATTTTCTCTCTCTCTCTCTCTCTCTCTCTCTCTCTCTCTCTCTCTCTCTCTCTCTCTCTCTCTCTGTGTGTGTGTGTGTGTGTGTGTGTGAATATTCATTCAGGCACAGGTGCAGAAGAGCATACCAGGGCACATGTGTAGAGGTAGAGGTCAGGGGAAAATTTGAGGACATTGGTTTTCTGTTTCTACCAGGTAGAAACAGGTTATCAAACTGAAGTCATCAGGGTTGGCAACAAGTGCCTTAGCATGCTGAACCATATCACCAGCAATAATGTACCATTGCTGTCATACTAAAATTCCATTTAATTGTCAAATTCTTAAGATCTCAGCATATTTCAATGTCTTCCAGCAGATGCTATGTCTTGAAGATTCTCTTAACTGCTGAGCCATCTCTCCAGCCCTCTTGAAGATTCTCTTAGTTTCCAATTCAAGATATGCTTGAGCCAAGTGCCCCTGACAAATAGTTCAGTGTATTTTCCTAAATTTGCCAAACATTTAGCAAACTTCTATTTCAGGACACATGCCATCAATGAAGCCACACATACTGTGTCCTAGTAGTGGAGAAAATGTGTTGAAGCCTGAGGCACTGACAAAGAAAATTCTTTTTAGGGTTCATCCACAGGATGACTGCTAAATATTCTATATTTAATTTAGCTGATAACTAGGGTTTTTTTTATTCTTTAGAAAGATGATGCTAACTATTATAATTTCACTCAAGGATACAGTTATGATTAGGGGAAGATGTATTCCTGTGTAGCTATAAAATTACTTTATTTATTCCACTGTTTTCCTGAGTAAACACTGTTGCTTTTACATGCATTAGGCATTGCTAAACAACAGATAGAGTCATTTCACACCAGTGTTAGTACAACCATTTTGCGCTTACAGAGTCATTTTATTATCACTATCTTCAAATATGTAGGCAAGGTCTCATTTGTACATTATAGACAAAAAACATTACTTGAATAAACCTAACACTACAGATCCTGATGATTCATCCAAAGAATCCCTGTCTGGATAGTTTAGAATGAGTGGCATCCCTTCTCCTCTTTCATCCTCTTCCTCAAGTATTTAGAAAACAGAGTAGTATGGATGCATGGCAGTGCTTCTGATGTTCTGTTTTATGAACAAAATTATGATGGCATAAAGATAAAACTCTAGTTTTCTGTTCCTTCCTTGGGTCTTATCAGGTTCCAGATCTTACAGCCCTCCTCTACTGACACACTGCCTCCAGAAAGCTGCACTTGGTATTCCTCCCTAAACAGTCCACCACCTGGGGACCAGGGATTCACACATATGAGTCTAGTGGGGCCATTCTCATCCAAACTACCACATCTACCAATCAAGTAATTGGGGATTATTTTTAATTAAATTGTAATTGTTTCCTTCTTCCTTCCTATCCCTCTTTTCCAGCTCTCCTAGGCTCATATTACCACTGACTCCTCTCAAATTGACAGCCACTTTTCTTTAACAATTTTTGTTACATATACATATAGATGGAAAAAAAACATGTGTTTTCCCAAGTACATTCCTAAACCTAAGAAAAATCTTCCATTTTAAAAAATTCATTTTGACCCCCAATATATTGTTTTTGTTATATAGCCTCCATAAAGTCACCCAGTTCATGTGTCTGTCTTCACAGCTCATAGTACAGGTTACCAGGTACACATTAGAAACAAAACACTGATACCATCACACTTGGGTGTATTTCTTTTTTTAATTAATTAATTGATTTATTAAAGATTTCTGTCTCTTCCCCTCCACCGCCTCCTATTTCCCTCCCCCTCCCCCAATCAACTCCCCCTATCTCATCAGCCTGAAGAGCAGTCCGGATTCCCTGCCCTGTGGGAAGTCCAAGGACCTCCCACCTCCTTCCAGGTCTAGTAAGGTGAACACCCAAACTGTCTAGGCTCCCACAAAGCCAGTAAGTGCAGTAGGATCAAAACCCAGTGCCATTGTTCTTGACTTCTCAGCAGTCCTCATTGTCCGCTATGTTCAGCAAGTCCTGTTTTATCCCAGCCTTTTTCAGACCCACTCCTGCTGGCCTTGGTGAGTTCCCGAAAGAACATCCCCATTGTCTCAGTGTCTGGGTGCACCCCTTGCGGTCCTGAGTTCCTTGTTCGTGCTCTCTCTCCTTCTGTTCCTGATTTGGACCTTGGGTGTATTTCTGTTTAAACTTGAAATCAGACTTATGCTAATGAGACATTGACTCATTTCTATCTCAAAACTACTTCGGAAAAGCTCAATATTTGCCTTAATTTTGATTTTAACCACATGCTTTATTAGTTACACAACCATATATTGTTGCTCATATCTGATACATAAATTTTTATATTAAAAGTATGATGACATTTCTATTGGATTTAAATGACCCTTATGAATTCAGACAATTAAAATATATGTTTCATGAATTGATTAGTTTTCACATCTAAATGAAGTATCTTGATTCATTTTGTAAAATGAAATAGGTCTCTGTGATGGTCAATTTTCATTGCTAACTTAACTGGACTGTGAAATGCTTCATGGATTAGTAAACCAGAGTGCTGTGTGCCAATCTTAGTGTATCTTAAAAACATAATTAATTCCCGGGGCTGGAGAGATAGTTGAGTGGTTAAGAGTGGTTAAGAGCACTGACTGCTCTTCCAAAGGTCCTGAGTTCAATTCCCAGTAAGCACTTGGTTGCTCACAACCATCTGTAATAGGAGCTGGTGCCCTCTTCTGGCCTGCAGGCATACATGTAGGAAGAATACTGTATACTAAATAAATAAAATAACATTTAAAAAACATAATTAATTCCTAAGAACAGGACTAATTCATAGGTCAATCTCTGAATGGATTCATAATACAATGACACTTCTAAGATGGGATAAAGCTTTGGAAGTAATCCTACTTAAGTGAAGCAGGTCATTAAGAATGTCCTCGTTGCTTATATCTTGCCTAGGGTGCCCTCCTGTAGTCTATCTGTTCTGCTTGTTGTTCACCATGAGGTATAGTGATTCCTCCTCCACATATATACTCAAGATTTTCTGTAGGCTCAGAAGTGAACATGAACCAAATGCTGGCAAATCTTGAGATAAAATATCAATCTCCTTTCTTTAAGTTATTGTTAGATATTTGGTCTTAATAGTCAAAGAAACACCCAGTTCAGCCTATAATATGCCAGCTACTTAACTCATTCTTAGACTGAGAAAAATGCTTCCTTAAAACTGCAGGGTTTTAATCACTCTCCAACACACTTAGAATAATTAACTCTTAACTTACTGTACTTTCCAACTCTTCTGGGTTTAGTATGCTTGAAACTCTTACAGAAGAATCTAGCCTTCAGCATATGGACAGTATATACCCTAGCACAGCTACAAATGCAGATCTATACAAAATCATAAACTTAAAACATCATAGTGATTTTATGAGTAACTTACCTGTGTGTAGAAGGAGCGGCAGGCCACTTCCCACCACCAGGCTAGCTTTACCCAAAATAATTACACAGAATCTGTATTCTTTTAAACACTGCTTGGCCCATTAGCTCTAGCCTTTTACTGGCTAACTCTCACATCTTGATTAACCCATTTCTATTAATGTGTGTAGCACCACGAGGTGGTAGCTTACCAGGAAGATTCTTAACCTGCTTCCATCTCAGAGAGGAGAGGCATGGCATCTGCCTGAGGCATCTGCCTCATTGCCTTCTTCCCAGCATTCTGTTCTGTCTACCACACCTACCTATGTTCCTGACCTATCAGGCCAAGCAGTTTTCTTTATTAATTAACCAATAGACAGATGACCCTCTTCCATCACCTGTGCACTTCTCTAGCATGAATTTCATTTAAGTGTTCAAAAATGTTGAACACTACTGCCATACCTTCTAAACATAACAACTACAAAGCTGAGGAACAAATTAAACATCTACTCTTCATTAAATATTAATTTAAAATAAAACTACTTATTTCCTTTATATAGAGAGTGTAATATTATTGGTTGAGAAAGTAAGTTAAGCTTGGAACTTTAAATAGAAATACTTGTATATTTTAAACAAAGGAAAAAATAAACAGCATAGCTTATGATACAGGTATCTGAATTTTATGAAAGAGGTGACATATAAGCAGCTAATATACTTTTGAGCCTGGATCTATCAAAATTAAGTTAATTGGTGAAAATTAGGCAGAGGCAATTTTGACAGTGTTGATGTGAGACAAACTCTTCAGTGTCTTTAGTTCTTTTTCCATTAAAAACCCATATTTGCTGTTCTAAAGAAACCCAGGCCCTCAGTGAGCTATTAAATCGGATACCAAGTACTACCTAAGGATAGGAGATGCTTGTAACATCTTTGTCTTTCCAAGTAATAAGGGCATGATTTTCATTTCTAGGCTCATTAAAATATACTTAGTCACTTAAGATATTCTATTAGATTATCCACAGCATATGACGGGCTGGAAGAATTTGTCTTGGGAAAATGGAAGGGATTCACTTTTCTTCTTGAGCTAATTTTAAAAATGCTGCCCTGGATAGTTTCTTATTCTCTACAGATCATCTCCTAATTTTATTTTGTGGGTACAGAAATCCAGGAGGGCAATATATCAGTGTAGATACAAGAATTTAAGGAGATGTATTACAGGGAGCCATGAGACTTCAGTATCCAATTCAACTGACCAATCTATTTAAAACACATATAAATGCACACACCTAGAATTCAAATGATTCCTGTCCTAATGTTTCCTCCCAGAAATCTCAGTGCACAGCATCTGGATTAAACTTGTTAAATTATCAATAATAACTAAACAATACCAAGATATTTCACAACTACACTTTGCTCATACTTGGCTCATATGACTCTCTGCCAATGCACTATCTCTGTCTTTAATACATGGTAATAAGATGCCATTTTTTTAGTACACTGAAATTTGAGAAGGTCTTGGAGTTGTTGCTGCAGAACAATGTAGAAGTCTGGCATTTCCCTGAAGATTTAATCTGAGTTGGATTTTTGTGCCTTGTTACAATAACCAATATCCAGTACACAAAGCTAGAGGAAGACACAGGGTATGTTGACCTGACTAGTCCAGGGACCACTGGCCCATGTTAAGTCACCATTACTTCTTTCCTAGGCTAGTTGTGAACTTCTTTTGCTTTGTGCTTTTGAACCATTGTTCTTCAGAACACAACCAAAATGATTTGCTTGAATTCCAAGTCAAATGATTTTATTCCCCCATGTAAATTTCCCCTAGTCACTTTTGCCATCTTATTCAGAGAGCAACCCATGTCTCTTCAATGGTTTATATTGGTGCAGGAGAATTGTCTGTATTCTGTCAATCATGTTATAAATAAATGCTGATTGGCCAGGTAGGAAGTATAGGTGGGAAAACCAGATAGGAAGTAGAAATGATGTAATGAGAACAGGAGAATTCTGGGAAGGAGGAAGTTGATGACTCCCTCTCCTGCCCAGATCACCAAAGCAGCAGGATGTGATCTGCCCCACTGAAGAAAGTACTGAGCCACATGGGTAACATAGATCAGAAAAATGTGTTAATCAAGATGTGAGAGTTAGCTAGTGAGAGGCTAGAGCTAATGGGTCAATCAGCTTATAATTTATGGAGACCTATGTGTGATTTTCTTTGGGGCTAAACAGCTGCGGGTACCGGGCAGAACAGAAACGCAACAAGCAAGCCAGCCTAGCCCCTCATGTTACTTATATGACCAAAACATCAATTTTGCCTGTTACCTATCTATACTTAGAAATTTTCTTCAAATAACCTAAAAAAATGTTTCATTGTATCTATATTCATTCCCTCCCCCATGTGTCTCAGGTAGATATAGATTGCACCTGCAGTCACTTTGACATGATATATTCTCTCTTCATGCTACCTTATAACACAGGATTTTATCCACTTTTATGATTGCAAACACCTAGTTCTAATTGGCCGTTTGTTCACTTCTTGTCCGGTTCTCTCCATTAAAATCTAGGTAATTGCAAAAGACTAGAATTGGCCCAGGTTCTTTCTCACTAGATTCTAGGACATAGAAATGTAACTCAGAGTTGATATTCATATTTTATTAGATCAACCTAATACAGTCCTAAAGGAGTGAACATTTGTGCTTTACTATAAAAAAAATGATGCAAGATATCTACATGTCCTAGATATAGAGGGGAGGATCTTGGTCTTGCTTTAAAATGAAGTGTCAGAATTTGTTGATTTCCCATAAGAAGTCTTACCCTTTCTGAAGAGTGTATAGGGAGTGAGGGAGAAGGGTGGGCTGGGAAGAGGGGTAGAAGTGGGAACGGGGATAGCTATGTCAAATGAGAAAAGAATGTATTAAAATTTTTAATAAAAAAGCAAAAATAAATAAATAAAAAGGAAAAAAAAATCTTGTGTCAGAAGTTTTGAGCAACTCAGTGAGATTAGTACCTCACAAAACGCCCACTAACCTCAAAAATGCTATAGTAATTGGAGCTCACATTATCTCGAGTACTTTTCTATGTGTGCATAGAGATAATTTTAAGGAATTTGTGGAATGAGATGGAAGTGAAAAAAATAAAAACACTGTAAGACAGTTAATAAGGCAGTTTTATGTTGTTGGGAAATGTCTCTGGACCACGTAAGCCAACTTCTCAGTTTTCCTCAGTGTTCTCACACATCTCTGATTAAAGCAATTGCAATCATAATGGAAAACTGTCCAGGTATGATTGGAAAACACTTTCCAACCAATCGTTGCTTTCAAGAGAAAATATAAATGATGTGAACTGTTTGAATCCCACAGGCACTTATGCAGGTCTCCCCTTCTGCTTCTAATTGTCATTGCTGCTTGCTCAAAGGTTGAAATAAGGGAGCAGAGTTTGTAAGGAATCATTCTTTCAAAGAGCATGGTGACCTTTATCATCTGTCCCCACAGCACCTGCTGAAGAGCAGACATTATTCTCACTTAACAACTGACAAAACAGTCACAGAAGGTGAAGTAACTCTCTCAGATGATGTTTCTTTACACCCTTGTTAGCAGTGACCTTCCACCATGGAATTCTTAAGATACAAGTACTTCTTATGAAAAGACATGCTCAAATTGTGGCTAGCTCTCCTAACAGAAAGGCATAGGGCATTGCTTTAGCACAATCAAGCAAGTTATGAATAACATCATTACTTATGTTACAGATTATGTAACATATGACTAGAACTTATCATTTATCTTAATTTAAACTTATGATTATCTGGTACTATTGATGGGTTTAAAAATTAAATAGGATACTACAACTTTAGACTGCTTTCACTCAAAACTAAAGCAAAATTCATTCACTCTAATGACATTTACTAATTCTATGTATCATAGCAAATTAACAGGTCTTATTTTCACATTCCAAGATGAGAATAATATCAACAGAAAGTGAGCCATATTTCTCTTCTATTTGATCATATAAACCATGTTCTCGTTAATTAATTACAGTATGACAGTGGCTTATAAACTAAATGATTGTGGTTCCTCCAGGATGCTATCGCCCCTAACCTCCATAAGGACATCTTATTTACTATTAAAAGGTAGTTTTATATAATACCTTCCTAACTTCCATTAATTCTGAACATGGATGGGCAAAAAAAAAATAATAGAGAAATGACTGGGAGGCAGAAAAGGCTCTGTTGATCAATTGCTTGCCTTTGAAAGTGTGAGAAACTGGGCTCAATCTCTCAAGCCATCTACTGAACATAAAACTCAGGAAGGCAGCAGATGGTTTAGTGGGTAGCATGCATACTGTGCAAGCCTTAGAACTTAAGTTTGGATCCCAGCACACTTAATTTCTTAAAAAGCCTGGATGTGGTGGTGGACATCTATGTGTAATCTCATGGAGTTGGAAAGATGACTCATTGGTTAAGAGTAAGAGTGGTGCCTCTTTAGTTCCCCCCATCCACATGAGGAGGCTCATAGCAGCATACAAGTCCAGTTCTTTAGGAACAGCTACCCTGTTCTGAAGCATCCCCACACATGGTATGCTGTAGATAAACTTGAGTATAAAATTTATAAATAGAGATACATATAATACATAGAGAAATCTGATGTGGGAGTCCTCTCTATGTGTTGCTTTTCTTGGTTAATGAATAAAGAAACTGCCTTGGCCTGTTGATAGGGCAGAACTTAGGTAGGCGGGGAAGACAGAACTGAATGCTGGGAGAAAGAAAGAGTCAGAGAGATGCCATGGATCCTCCACCTCAGAGACGCCGGTTAGAATCTTTGCTGGTAAGCCACTGTCACATGGTGATTAATTGAGATGGGTTAAATTAATATAATAGTTAGCCAATAAGAAGCTAGAGCTAATGAGCCATGAACTGATTTAAATAATACAGTTTTGGTGTGGTTATTTCAGGGCTAATCTAGCCAGGCAGAAGGGACAAACAAGCACCTCCTACTACCCAAATAACAAAAAATAAAATGAAGAACAGTTTTTGTGGCATATCTCTGAGCTGTGGAGGCAGTAATAGGCATATTGCCAGGGATTACTGTCTAAACTAAGCATAGCATAGTTCAGAAGCTACAGGCCAATGTAGACATCATCTCAAAATAATGTAGATGAAGACTATGAAGATGGCAAAAAGAATAAAGTGCTTGCTCTGTAACTGTTAAGACCTGGCTTTGGATCCCCATCACCCATGAAATATCAGGCAGTGTGGCAATATGCCTGTTATACCAGTTCTCAGTGGGAAGAGCTGAAATTATGGGGGAAATTTTACTGGCTAGACTAGCAAAACCACAAGATTTGCTTCAAGTGACCCTTTGTGTCAATATATAAGGGGAGGTTGTTTAAGGAAGATAACCAGTGTCAACTTTAGCTTCCATATGCACATACAACATATGTGTGCCATTATAGGGGAATATGCATGCTCACACTCTTGAATGTGCTCACTCGTAAACACACACACACACACACACACACACACACACACACAAAGTAAGGTGAACAGTCTTCCTGAGGTATGACACCCATGTTGTCCTCTGGCATGTAAAAACATGTGAACATACATATACACACATGCACACTGTCAAAAACATATGAACTGTCACAGCAAAACAAATCCACAGACACATATATTATACACCATATACATATATTTAAAATAGGAAAAATGAAAAGGTACTTTAATTCCATATAGATCCATCATTTCAATTAATCAGACAACACTAGTATGCTAGATAGTAGGTTCAATTGTTATCATCAACAAAAATCTTGGTGCTATCTGTCCGTAGTGTGTGTAATATCCTGACATTTTACCTATTGTCTCTGCTGTATTCATCCAATTTGGCCTAAAATGACTAAAGTGTTCAATGCCTGGTCCTTACCAAAATTTTTACGGTTCTTTGCTCTTAGCTATTGTGCTACATCACATCAATCATTTGAATTCTAAAGGACATGGACAGTGCTGATAAATGAATGTTTAAGAGCTGCTAGGTCAAAGTAATAGTTCTTTTTCACTTCATCATGCTATATTTACCTAATTTCTGCTCCACAATTTTTTTAAAGATTGGTTTATTTTATGTGTATGGTATTTTTAAAATTAAATTAATTTATTTATTTTACATCCAAACCACTATTTTCCCTCCCTCTTCTCCTCCCATTCTTTACCTGCTTCCCCAACACTGCCCTAACTCAATCTACTCCTCTGTTTCTGTTCATGAAGGGACAAGCTTTTCTCGGGAATCAATAAAGCATGCCATATCAAGTTACAGTAAAGACTAAGCACTTTCCCTTGTGTTACAGTTGGGCAAGGTAATCCAATATAAGGATTATGTTCCCAAGATCTAGCCAAAGCATAAGGGACAACCCCTGCTCCCATAGTTAACAATCCCACAAGTAGACCAAGCTACAGAACATTGACATGTATGTAGAGGGCCTACATTAGGCCCATGCATGTTCTCTGGTTTTTTGTTCAGACTCTGTGAGTTTTGATGAGCCATGTTAGTTTTTTGACCCAACAATTTTGTTGATAGAGGGGTTCACTTGCCTATGGCATATTCAAGATGTTTAACTGGGTATAGTAAAGAAAAGATCTTCTATTGGTACTTTCTATTAAATTGTTCTGTTTAAAGTGGAATTTTCAATGCTTTCGAATGTCAATGTGTACTAAAAATGTGTACCAACAATGATGCTCCCAATAATTATCAAATAAGTAAATAAGCCATATTTATATTTTCCCTAAGCTAAATCAAATACTTTATATGCCTGAAATGAATTTTTACAAAATTTAATTTTATTTTAGTAAATAATTTTCTCACAATTTTTCTTTAAAACTAGAAAAGATAACTTTCATTAAGATTTCAAAATATAAAGAAAGAAATAAAAGATAAAAATTTGGAAGCAACATCGGGAAAGTCCATCTACTGCATAAGCTTGTGGTACAGAGCACTGTTCAAAAGTTTGGCATTTGGACCAAAATCAGAATATTCTACCAAATACTTGTTTAGGACATTCTCTGAAAACTACATGGTAGCAAAATGTTTAGAAACAAGTTTGAACATGTGCAAGAGGGTCAGCACAAGTGTTAAGTTCTGCCTGGTGTGCATAGTGAAGCTTTCTCTCCTAAACAACAAAGAGGAAGTACCTTGATTGTAGGGAGCTAACTGAGGCCAGTGAGGAAAGGAATGGATTCCATGGAGAATTCATCTAGAGAAAGCGAGGAACAACTCGATATGAAGGCTGCTGTTACTGTTGCTCTGAGCTGTCTGTATTCTGCTTGGTAGGAAGTCCCGGGTGTTAAACCGCAAAGTTCCTCTTTCCTTTTAGATCTTGAACCATCAGTCCAAGTATTCCATGTTCACTGTGAGCAAGTACAGAAAAAACTCTGACTTTGTGGAGATTCCAAGATCTTCTTTGAAATTCCTTTCATGTATAAGTCCTGTGACATTGGACATTTCTATTGCATTTGCCTCTTTCTTCCTGGAAGTGAAGTACAAAAAGAGACTGTTCTTGAGAAAAAGAAGGGGAAAAGAAAAAAATTTCCACTTCAGTCTTTTTCCTGGTACTTAAATGTGCAGTGGAGTGAGAGGCAGTGGCGGGGTTGTTTTGAAGCTCTGAGCTTTTATTTTTACAGTAGCATGTTCAGTTAGTGTTGATTGAAAATCTAACATTACTGAGAGCACAGCAGGAGATGCTAGCTAGTATGTTCTTGCTTGCAAACTTGGCAACCATATCCCTGGGTATGACATTCAACTCATTGCAAAAGTAATAGAAGTTAACAAAACCAGGGTGGGCTTGACATCAGTATGCTTTCAGGTGTCTGCAGAAGAAAAATTGCGGCTTTGCTTTAAATTTTTCAGTCTGTCCATGGCCACTAAAGTACAATGACATACCATAAAAAATTCTACAAGCTGTAAATGAAAACCACTCAAGATATTGTGTTATTAGCTCAAATAGCAGTACTTGTGCCTTTGGAAGTCTTATGGAAGTTTTGCAGTGTGTGCCCAAGTTTTAAAGGTTTATCCCAACCAAAAAAAAAAAAAAAATCCACAGACTGGCAGAAAATCCATGTTCCACATTATGAGAAAAGTCCCTAATATCAGAAAAGGTCTTTGAGAGTAGTATTTAACACAGCAGAACCCTTTAAGACAAAAGCCCACTCTGTGGGTTTAAGAGATAGGTGCGTTAGAGCACTTACTCCTTTACCAGAAGACCTAGGTTTTCTTTTTAGCACACACATGCCAGCTCATATAAGTATCTTAATTCCAGTTCCAGGGGATCTAATGCCCTATTCTAGCCTCTGAAGGTACCAGGAACACACACGGTACACATGCATACATACAGACAAAACCTCATATACATAAAAGTAAATAAATCTTTTTAAAAATCTCATTGTGATTTCTTATGGGCACACTCACCAAGCTTTACAGCATACACCCTAAAATGAGGTCAACTCCACATCCAGGTTCATGGAGATCACTGAGTCAAAGTCTACACTGTGGAGCAGCATTGGTGTAATCTCAGGTAACTGCTTGCATGACAAAGCCTTATTTTCCTTGACTAAACGGTTGAAATCATAATCAACTCAACAGCATTATTTTGTGAACAGAGTTAGACAATGCATGCAGAATGTGTAGCACACCCCTAAAATTATAAGAAACACTCTGGTAGAAGAGAAAGTAGGATGTAGCCTTGAACTCATTGGCACAGGAGACTACTTACTGAATATAACACAAGCAGCACAGACACTGAGATCAACAACTAATAAATGGGACCGCCTAAAACTGAAAAGCCTCTGTAAGGCAAAGGATACTGTCAATAAGACAAAACAACAGCCTACAGAATGGGGAAAGATCTTCACTAACCCCACATCAGACAGGGGACTGATATTCAAAAGATATAAAAAACTCAAGAAACTAGATATCAAAATACCAAATAATCCAAGTTTTAAAAAGTAACAGATTTAAAAAGAGAATTCTCAACAGAAGAATCTTGAATGGCCAAGATACAATTAAATAATTGTTCAAAATCCTTAGCCATGAGGAAAATGCAAATCAAATGACCCTGAGATACCATCTTACACCTGTCAGAATGGTTAAGATAAAAAATGTTAATGACAGCCTGTATTTGAGAGGATGTGGAATAAGAAGAAAATTGCTCCACTGCTGGTGGGAGTGTAAATTTGTACAGCTCTTTGGAAATCATGATGGTGGTTTCTCAGAAAGGGAACCAATCTACCTCAAGACCCAACAAACCCACTCTTGGGTACATACCCAAAGGATACACAACCAGACTACAAGGACACTTGTTCAACTATGTCCATAGCAGCATTTTTCATAATAACCAGAACCTGGAAACAACCCAGGTGCCCCTCATCCGAAGAATGTATTTAAAAAAAAATGTGGTACATTAACACAATGGCATAATCCTCGCAGGGAAAAAATTGACATGAAATTTGTAGGCAAATAAATGGAACTAGAAATAATCCTGAGTGACATAATCCAGACCCACAATGATAAACACAGTATGTATGACGTGGGATTCCCCTCTGTATGCTGTGAATGCCATTGGTTAATAAAGGACTGCCCACAGCAGGGCAGAACATTGCTAGGCGGGAAAAACTAAAATCTTGGGAGAAAGGAGGCAGGGTGAGAGAGAAGCCATGAAGCCTTGCTGGAGACAGACGCTAGAGCTTTACCTGGTAAGCCACAGCCTCGTGGCAATACATAGATTAATAGAAATGGGTTAAATTAATATGTACAAGTTAGCAAATAAGAAGCTAGAGATAATGGACCATGCAATGGTTTAAATAACATACTTTCTGTGTGATTATTTTGGGTCTGAGTTGCTGAGCACCCGGAACAACCAAGCAGCCTTCTTATAACAGTATGTACTCACTCATAAGTGGATATTAGATGAAAGGAAAGGATAATCAGGCTACAGTACTTAGACCCAGAGAAGCTACGTAAAAAGCAGGATCCTAAGGGGGATGCATGGATCTCCCTGGGAAGAGAAAATAGATGAGATATCCTGTCTAAACTGTGAGCAAAGGGGTGGAGGGGAATGAATGGGGGATATGAACATAAGGGATCAAGATGGTCCAGTTGGGGTAGGGATGGGGAGGGAGACTGATGAAAGAGATATCTTTATAGAGGGGACCATTATGGGGTTAGGGAGAAACCTGGTACCAGGGAAACTCCCAGGAATACATAAGGATGATGCCAGATAAGACTTCTAGCAATAGTGGAAATGGTGTCTGAACTGACCTTTCCCTGTAACTAGATTGGTGAATACCTTATTTGTCATCATATAAACTTCATCCATTAACCAATGAAAGCAGATACTGATATCCACAGTCCCACTGACTGAGATCTGGAAGTACATTCGAAGAAAGGGAGGAAAGATTATATGAACAAGGGCTTTCAAGATCATGATGGAGAAACCTCCAGAGGCAGCTGACCTCAGAGACTTTGGAGCTAGGGAGTCAAGATGGGACCAACCTAAGCCCTTTCCATGTACATGAGAGTTGTGTAACTTGGTCTTTTGTGGGATTCCTAGCAGTGAGTCCAGGACACGTTTTTTTTGTTGTTGTTGTTTTGTTTTGTTTTTTGTTTTTTGTTTTTGTTTTTTTGATTTTCAAGACAGGGTTTCTCCGTAGCTTTTGGTTCCTGTCCTGGAACTAGCTCTTGTAGACCAGGCTGGACTCAAACTCACAGAGATCCACCTGCCTCTGCCTCCCGAGTGCTGGGATTAAGGTGTGTGCCACCACCGCCCGACTAGGACCTGTACCAATCCATGACCTGTCTCTCTGGAAACTATTCCTGTTCCTTATGGTGGGATGCCTCTTCCAGTCTTGATTCAAGCTTGATACTGCCTCAATATGATATGCCATGTTTTGTTGACTGCTTGGGAGGCCTTACTCCTTCTGAATGTAGATGGAACAGGAACGAATGACGAGTAAAAGGAAGATGGGGGAGGGGACAGGAGGAGAGGAGGGAAGGGAAACTGTGGTTGCTAAGTAAGACAAATTAGTTAGTTAGTTAGTTTAAAAAGAAATAGAGGAAGAAAAATAAATCCAGTTCAAAGGCACACACAACATTTTCGATAAGATTAAAGAAGAAAATTTCACTAACCTAAAGAACGTGATGCCTATCAAGGCACAAGAAGCATACAGAACACCTAATAAATTGTACCAGAAAAGGAATTCCCATCAACACAAAATAATCAAAGCACTAAACATACAGAGAAAAGAAAGAATATTAAAAGCAGTTAGGGGAAAAGACCAAGTAATATGTAAAGGTAGACATAGTAGAATCACACCTGACTTCCCAATGGGGACACAGAAACCAGTAGGTCCTGGATAGATGTTACAGATTCCAAGAGACCGCAGATGCCAAACCAGACTACTATACTCTGCAAAACTTTCATCACAATAGATGGATAAAATAAGAAATTTTATGATTAAAAAAATTTAAGCAATATCTATGCACAAATCCAACATACAGAAGACACTACAAGGAAAAGTAGAACTTAGATAGAGTAGCCAAACCCAGGTGAATACAAGGAATAACCAATCCATCAATTCAAAATAAGGGAAATGCACATACACACATCACCACAACAAAATAGCATGAATCAACATAAATGACACATTGATACCTTTCAACATCAGTGGTCTCAGTTTTGCAATAAAAAGATACCGACTAATAGAATGGATTCAAAAACAGGATCCACTCATCTGCTGAAACCAAGAAGCACACGTTACCATCAAGGATAGACATCACCTCATGATAAAAGGATGGAATAAGATATTCCAAAAGACAGAATAGATCCAAATATGGATCTAAAAAGCAAACTGCCCTTTGACATTTTAATACCTGTAAAACTAGATTTCATAGAGTCCCCTTGACTAAGTTCCAGTGGCTAGTGTCTTTGGTACAAAAAGCACTCTGTACAGTACCAAAGGAGAAGTGTAAAAAACAATCAAGCTACAAATCTTTTGATCCACAGTAGTCTCTTTCCTGCAAGAATATTAGATTTACGGCCCATACAGGAGATAATCAAAATGCAATCATACTTGTGTAGTCAAGAACTGAAATATATTATTCTACTAAGAGAACACAGTAATACAACGACTCCTGATGACAATCTGCTATACTCATAGACCAATGACTTGCTCAGTTATCATCAGAGAAGCTTCCTCCTGAAGCAGATGAGAACAAATAGATATCATAGCCAGAAAGAATGAAGAAAATGAGTCACCTTGGAACAGTCAGCCCCAGATGAGATGTCTTTAATAAATTCCCCCTCAGGGATCACGGATCCCTCTGGAATAGGAGGCACAACATAGTGCTTGAAGTTCTAGCAATAGCAATAAGACAACATAAGGGGATCAAGGGAATTCGTATTGGAAAGGAAGAAGTTAAGCTCTCGTTCTTTGAAGATGATATGATTGTATACATAAGCAACCCCAAAATCTCTACCAAAGAACTCCCACAGCTGATTAAACACCTTTAGTAATGTGGCAGGATACAAGATCAACTCCAAAAAATCAGTTGCCTT
>NW_004949099.1:24720393-24726305 GCF_000317375.1 Microtus ochrogaster | reverse complement strand
ACACATAAAATGTTATGTATCTACATCTATTGCTAATAATTTTTTAGTTGAGGCCTGTATATCCCATGTTTTTTTGAAAAACCCTTACATTTATCTTATAATTTAATAAATAATCCCTTTGTTGATGTTATAACATTTCTTTTGATCTACCTTGGATATGTGCACGATTCTATTCTAAGATAATATGCATAATGTAGTTCTCCAGTTTTCATCCAGTATGGTAAATCATGTATGTATGGTTCATCTTCATCTTAACTGAAAGTACTACGTGTGTCCTAAATAAATTAGCTATGTTCAACATCATATTTAATAATGTAAACTCCAAACATAGTCCCAACTGGACACTAGCCTAATCAATTGTATGACAGAATCTATCAACAGCAGTTTTCAAAGTTATAGAATAACTCAATCTAACATATTAGCTAAACATTTTTATTTGGCAGACAGTATCTTAGCTCTATGTTGAATTTTCTAAAATGGAAATCAAATTATTGTTGAACTCTACTTTGACAATCAGTGATTAGGAAAAGATTATTATGGCTGTTTGTCTTTGAATAAAAAGAAAACTGTCCACATGCTTGCAATGCTAAGTGCCTAAGATACCTTTCAGAAACAAGGGGATTAATTAGACAGATACTCTCAGCTTCGAAGATCACATGGATTTTATGAGCCATTATTATGAAACTATCTTGACATTGAATAATAAACACACATTTTGACAAGATAACAGATGTCACACACAGTTGAGTTATTTTGAAATGTAAGGAGTAAGATATTCAACGTGTTTTCTTCACATTTTGAGTGCATTTAAATATTTGGAAACTACATAATTCAGAAAAAAACACTTATAACACTGGTCAACCACATAATATAACCTGAAAATATAATTCTGATGTGATGATCTGGGGGCTGGAGAAGTTGTTTAGTTGTCAAGAGCACTCCTGTTCTTGCACAGGACTTGGGATCAGTTCCTAGCAAGCATATGGTTGTTCAAGCATCAGTAACTTCAGTTCCAGGGAATCAGACACTTTATTTTTCCTCCTCAGAGACCTACACCCATGTGGTGTACATGTGGTGTATATATGTATGTAACAGGTAGGTATATAAATAAATGCAGGTGAAACACCCAATCACATAAAGTAAAAATAAACAAATTTCTTTTAAAACTTTCTTGAGATTCCTCCTGACTCTCTCTGTTTAAAATATGCCCTTTTCTTAGATCATCTATAAAACTGACAAGACAATATGCATCTTAAGGAATGCTTAGTATCAAGACTGAAAATTTGTTTGCTCTGATGACAGGATGGCTCAAGGAAACAGTGGCAACCACTCCATGCATGTAAAACTCTGAGGCTCAAGCATGGAGAAACTTTCCCGCAGTATCTTTTCATGGATAAAAAGAATTGAGAAACATTTTGACAACTTTAGTAACTTGAAGTAAGGACTTTAGATAAGACAAACCCAGCAGTGAAATGAGCACCATGAGGATAAACGGCAAACTAAGCATCACAGTGGTCACCATTTACCCAAATTATTTGAGGACTCAAGATATTCTGAGAATTCCCCCTGTGAAAAATGTCCTTTTTTATTCTGCTGTGTTGGATAAGTAACAGAACATAAGGGGAGGATTAGTGTACCTGCACCATCGTTACTTGCTTAAGATGCTGTAGGCTCTCAAATACTCAACTCCATAGAACTGAATCTATTACTGCCACCTGGAGTTACCCACAACCACCAAGGAGACCAATACTAAGACATAATGTGAATCCATCTATGAAAAGAGTGATTTCTTCCCTTCTTTGCAGTTGTCATGGTAACAATGGAAACTGAATTTAACATTTTATTCAAACTGTTTTTGGTAGAAAGTTATTTGAGATTAAGAAATACAGAATAGATAATTGGTCCATTGCCTGGGACTAGTGGAGTGTAGTCATGGATCTTGGAGGAAAACCTATAACCACCACTTTATTAAAAACAGCATAATACCATACTGTTCTAAATTTTTATCATTATATAGATAGAAGGGAGAAATGATGTAATCATATTATAATCTCAAAACTAAAAGAAAAAGGGAAATAAAAGACACATAGGAAACATTATATATTAATGAAAAGGTTACTATTATCTTAATAGGTTATATGAGATTCATTTCCATAATAATTCAATGCTAACCTTGTCAATTAGCTTATCACAGACACCCAATTTACTAACAGACTGATACAAAAAATACCTAATACAATAACTGTCAACAATGATTGTGATTTGGTGTGACTACCGGGTAGAAACTCTTTTACATACCATACTCAATGCAAGGAACTTAGCCTTACTGAATGATTCTCATACTCTGGTTCTTGTAAGATACTTCTTTCTGTCCTAAGTGTGCGAAACAGCAGAGGTTAGTCTATTCTGTAGGCACCTGTATAGAAATATTCTGAAAATATTGAGCAAAAGGCAGAAGTGATTCTTCAAGCTCTAGTATGGTGCTTTAGTCTACTCTGTGTTCCTAAACAAAACAATGAGGTAGAACACTTTTGAGAATGAAAACAAATGTATTTGAGTGACAGTTTTGAAGGCTAAAAGCATGAAAGCAGGCATCCCTGTGTCTTTGGCCTTTGGTAAGATCATTCGGCAGCCACAGCATGGCAGAGACCTCATTGTAGAAGAATGAGCATGAATAAGTAGTGCATGTTTGAAAGAGAAGCAGGACACCAGGAGGCCCCAAGATCACTTTTTGATTATGCATAACTGTCATGGTAAATAGTGTACTCTGTGGGACCTAACCCACTCAAGAAGATCAGCCTTCATCCTTAATAGCTACCCACCATCCTTGCATGACCAGCGGTGTCTAACCTCTTGGTTTCTCTGGGATACACTGGATAAAGAATTGTCTAAGAACACAAATTAAATCCAGGCTATCCAACCAGTGACTTGTAGGTTGTCAAAGCATATACATATTAATTTTGTATGATATCATGACATGGTAACGTATTCTGTGTCCCTTTTGATACAAATATAAGCTTCAAGCACAGGAACTAACATATCAACTATAGCAAAAGGCTACTGGCTTTTTTCCTTTATAGTAATGGGAACAGTCCTGTTCAAACATAAGTATCTCAGCCCTCGGGCTAAAGGATGTTTTTAGAGGAAGGTCAAAAGTGATTATAACAGTGTCAGATGTAAGCTAATTATTCCATCCCCATTAACTCTTTTCAACCCTATTTAATAATGGAAATATTCCACTTCAAAATAAAATTAGTTGCAAGAAAATTTATGCAGAAATTCAAAACAAACAGGAGGCAGTATTATCTCAGGTCAGGCCTGCCAATTCATTCCTGTTCACTTCAGAAAAAGACCCCTGTTTCTCAAGAGAGTATAATGTGACTCCTTCACTTTCATGGGCATTGAACACTCTTTCTTACCAGAAATCTGAAATAGAAAAATTTTTGGAGTTTTGGAAAGTATGAGAAATAAAATCCCATTGAGTCAAGTTGAGCCAGGTCCCCATTTGTGAGATAGCTGCTACAGGATTGTTTCTGTGTATGTCTCTGCCTGTCCATATATATATGTGTGTGTATGTATGTATATATGTATATGTATATGTATATATACATATATGTATGTCTCTGTCTGTCCATATATATGTGTGTGCATGTATGTATATATGTGTATATATACATATATATATGTATAATGTTCAAGTTCTACATATGCACTCCCACATGCCACTGTTCTAACCTGCATTCCTGTAAAAGTAGACAAACAAACAAAAATTATAAGCAACTGATTTTAGGTAGAAGTTCTTGTAGAAACCAATGAAGGAACAGGGACAATAGGGGTAAAATCAGCTTGGCATTCAGTATATCCCCAGAGTGACTTTTCAAAAACAGTCCCTTGTCATATGGCTGACAATTTTCATCAAACCAAAGGCAATGATCCTCCATGAGAAACAATGTGTCGTGTTGTCTGTACTCTTGGTAGAGCATCTGTTGCCACTGCTACGTTTTTCTGCTGCAAGTACCATCCAATAAATTAAATTTACTAGCAGCGTATTATTTCCACACTTAATTTTATTTGGAGCTAGCACAAATCAACTCATGCAAAAAAGTATTTGGATAGTGGAAGATGGGTTTTGATACCACACCCTTGCAGGTAGCTTATTTTCCATTTTCATCACCAACCTGAGGAAATTCTAAACAACTTAGAGCATAGCTATGCTTTCTGTGGTAATTTTGTGATACATGTATGACCACCTGTTGTTTCTAGATCTAGAATTAAGCTTCCAGAATGTGTTTGTGGGGTAGAAGTCAGAGGTATTTTTTTCCTCCATCTTTCATATATTCAGCAAATACTTGGCTCCAGTGACCTAGATAAAACACTGTAGTAAACATGTAATATTTTATTTTGAGTATGTCTTCTGTTTTTTCTGTGGGGGTTAATCCTTTATTGGTGCCTATGGAAAGTATAAGTGCAAAATATTATACTAAATCACCAGCAAATGAATTTTCATATCTTAGAACCAGATTACAAAATGCTGTTGGCTTCAAACCATCTCAATGTCTTGGATCATAAAAGGTCTTGACTGATGATTTCTCCCTCATCTGTTACCTCTTGGCTACAGTGGTAGTTAGACAACTAGAACAGCTGATTGCTTCTGTCTGTCAGGTGTACACATATGATATAAGCATGGTCAATAATAACTTTCAGTAAAACTTCCAGAAGAGACCTAGAGAAAATCAAAGTATTTACTGAAATGGACTTATAGGAACTTTGAATTTCTCCTTTCTCTCCTCTGTGCTTTTTTCTCACCTTGCTCTGTACAAGGTGAAGGCCCCAGATTTGGAGTGTTCCAGCTGCTAGCTCTTATACACAGCCAGATTTGAGTATGAAAGTGTGGTAGTAAATTCCAAGTGCCAAATCAATTGAGTTCATAAGTACCTAGGGACACATTGGGGTTTATAGTTGAGGACTGACATAGAGATGTTTAATTAAGAGGGTAAGATCTACCCTAAATATGACCATTCCATTCCATGGTCTGGGGTCCTAGACTGAGAAGAAAGAAAAAAAGGAGAAGGTTAAGTGAGCATCAGCATTTCTTTCTCTATATTTCATGTTCTGCTAAAATGTGAGCTTGCTCCTGTGGCCAGAACTCTGAGCCATACCTGCTTCCATACATTCCCCAATGATGGACTGAGTGTATTTGCGTAAGTCATGAGCCAAATTATCATTTCCTCCATTAAGTTGCCTTAGTTGGTTATTTTCATTACAGTGGAGAGAAAACCTACTAGTAAAAAGAGACCATAGACGATTAAAACAAACCAACAAAAGTGGAGGAGGAGGCATGAAAGAGAGGATGAGTGGTGTGTGGAGGAAAACGGTGGAGGGTTCATTTCCTTACTTCTCCCTTATCTGGGGTGCAGCGGTTCTTCTCATTTTTAAGTTTGCGGCTCCAACTCACCAGTCTGCTCTTAAAACTGAGGGGACTCATTCACTGGTCCTCATAACTAGTCCTTCCCCTTAATTCTCAAGCAACCTCGGGAAGTCTAAGAATGCCCACTCTGTTAGCATCTACTTCTTTCCAACTATCCCTAGTTGTCAATCAAATTGCCTAAAACTTCCAAACACTTTTGATATCAAATGCTCCACCCATAAATCTCACCAACGTGACCACCCAAACATGAGCTCAGTAAGGATGACACTAATGAATATGCAAACTGGGTGGAAGAAAGCCCATAGGGCCTCAATTCTACACAAAGAACTAAAACCAACTTAGGTAAGGTGGAAAAGGAAGAAGTGGTGTCTTCCCCCAGGGAAGAACATAGCAATTGTTTATCTAATGCCAAATGGTCAACCTGAAAACACACACACAGACACACACACACACACACACACATACACACACACACACACACACA
>NW_004949099.1:24630506-24720293 GCF_000317375.1 Microtus ochrogaster | reverse complement strand
ACACACACACACACACACACACATACACACACACACACACACACATATAATCATATGGACTGAACAGGTTATATGGTTATATTAAAACATAATATATACATATATATAATTTTCAAATTTCATGTAATATATACATACACATATATGCATGCAGTAAAAATTAGTGAAAATAGAGGCGCTGAAGTTGAAGGAAAGACATTACTGTTATATGGGAGGGTTAGGAAGGAGAATGGGCAAGAAGAAATGTAATTATATTATAATCTTAATATTTGTTTTAAATTATAAATAGATTCATAATTAATTTTCTGATCAAGCCATTGCTTCCCACCAGGTACTTCAGGCTAATGTGTATCAGAACACCATGAGAATAAGTTTTAGTATGATAATGACCATTCGTGTACCTTGTAGAGAAATTATACATTTGATTGAAAGCTCATTGATAAAAAGAGCTAAATGATAAAGCAAAAGATTGTTACCAAACAAACTATTTTTCAGTTGTGGGAACAGCAATGCCTGAAGTCAGTGAAACCCCTGGGCCTTCTTGGCGTATGATTTAATATATTTTCATTTTCTCTGATATAGCTTAGATTGGGTTTTTGACATTTGAAACTGAAAAGAGAGGTCTAGCAGCTGTAATGAAATATATGCAGTGCTGAGAACTACGAATTCTGCAACATCAATAAAAATAATAAGGTTTATGAGAAAAATAGGATTGAGGGCAAAACATCTAAAATCCGTACAACTGCTACCCTTTGTCTCACTCACTAGAGAAAACAATCCTAATATTATTTTGGCTTAGCAGAAAAGATGTATTTTCAACAAAAAAATAAGCCACATTAAGTAACGTTGCACAGAGCATGACCAAGACAATGTTTATGATGAAAACTTGTTCTTAGAGAAGGTGATAGGCAATACAAGCACAAATATCTGGGACAGTAGGAAAAAAGCCACCCTGCTATCATCAGCTGCAAAGTAAGTGTACATTGTGTTTAGCTATTACTTGATAGCCTACGACCTTAATGGACTGAGAAAAAAAGCATGAATGAATGTTACTCCCACATTACACTGCCATCATTGCCTTATTTACAAGTAATTCTCACAGAGGAAGCATGTGTTCTACCAGGGTAGACTGCACTCCTATACAGCTATTTTTTAAACCTCTGTTTAGCTGTTCTACTGGGGACAGAGAAGGTGACACACGTCATATTTATTTTAACCAGTAGTTACCTCTAAGTGCTTTTTAAAATGTCAAACGCCGTACAAATGCCTTGACGGAGATGATTAGTTGTAGAAACTCCTTGCTTCAGCATCACAGATATAGGGACTTTGTATATTATGTGTAATGTGAAACGAATACCTATTTTTTTGTAATAACTACATCTTAGGACAGCAATTGTGCTGAATAGTTGGCTGGGGTATAGGCTGGATATGATTTTATTAGAGGATAATATACACAGAACCTATCTATATGTTCAGTATTATATTTCAGCTTAACAGAGTGTACTTTGGGGTAATTCAGTACTGCAAGTTGAGAGATCGCATGATACATATGGGCTTTTTGTTTTTTACTTGACTTTTCCATCACACCGGACACATACCTTTGTTGTGTTACAATGATATTTACTATCATGTACATCCTTACAGTTACTTTGGCCAGCAGACTTCAGATATTAGTGATATATGATCTTCTCAGTTGTAACTCTTGTGGCCTTGCTTCTGTCTTTCTCTTTACAGTGGCTACCGGCTAACATTGAGAGTCATGCATTACAAATGGTGGTTCCGCTAAGAGCTTGATTTTCAGGATGACTGTGTGGAACAGAGGTTGCCACTCTTCAAGTCTACAATAATTTGTTCTATGTTAACTGGAAATAAAGTTCTGCTCGTTTAAGCCAGAGATTTCTAGAATTATTTATTATGAAGCTTGTGCTGCTTTAACCCATTTGGAATCTTTGCCATAGACTCTGAAAAAGTAGAGTCTAGATGGGGGCAGGGAGCACTGTTTTTTGTCCTTTTACTGTAAACCCCCCCCCCATTACTCAGCAGTCAAATGGAACTGGAACTGACTGTAGAGAGAGCCAACCCTTTGGGGGCAGGATGGCCTCGGGCAAATGTTTATAAATTGGGATGCACAGATGCTGGGTTCCCCTTCCTGTTTCCTGTTTCTGGGCATCGCGGGAACTTCGGTTGCGTGAGTGTGCTATTTATATTAAAGTTGTATCATCTTATACCAATTGGCCTGTATTAATTCGATCTGCCTTCATTTGGCGCTCCAACGTTGTGGCAGATTTTCCCTGCGCCAGCACCAGGACCCGGGCGGTGTCCTCAGCCGGACCCCCGCGGGTCCCGGGTCAAAGGGCTTTCAGCCACCGCCCTGCAAGGGGGAACCCGAGCTGGTGGGCAGGGAGATTGGTCGCGGGAGGGAAGAGAGAATCCCCCCTACATGGCATCTACCTTTATTTTTGCATGTGAGCTTTAGATAAGATCTTTTTTGTTTCTAGAAACATAAACCCACCCAACTTATTTCAAATAAAAAGAGGATTATAAGGTAAATAGGATTTTATTGAGTTCAGGAACAGATCATGAGTCTTGTACAAATAAATTAGGTCCTGTCAGCATCTGAGAAATCTAGTATATCTTGAGTGGCAGCTTTTTTCCTACTTGAGCTGTTCGCTCATATCTTCTGTCCTGCCACTAATCAGCCAGATACATCTACTTACTCACTCTTCAGGCTCATGTTGTAACATGGTCATCAATACAACAAGAACAGTTATCATGGAACAGCATTTTCTGAGTTCAGTTCTAGACACGTCAGCATGAACAAATTTGGATGGGTCAAACAAAATTAAGGTAATCTCCGAGTCAGCAGAGCCTCATAAGCCACATCTTAATTGTGTCTAGTGCCCTAGAATTAGTGATGAGTTCTCCTTTAGATGAATTTCTCTCGGCTTGGTTGCATGATCCACATAGAGACTGACTGTAGCAGAAGCGACTATGAAAACGCCAGCACTAGTCAGAAGAAAATCTCACTCAAGGTTGTTGTGCAGGGTAGTCCAGCTGACTCCCCAAACCATATAGTTATTGCTGCTGTCTTTGGTTGCCTGTACAATGATGAATGCAAGTTCTTATTGCTGACACACTGCACAGTTCAGACACAGGACTCAGCACATTCAAGTTAACCCTAACCAGAAAGCCCCCTTCCAATGGCATAGCGTTCATAGTGCCAAATAATACTATGCAAGCTGCCACAGAGAGAAGTAACCAATAGTTCTAGCCATCTTAATGCCTACTAACTATAACAATGACAAACTTAGCAGGATATCTTTAATATTACAGTTGTGGCATTTATATCTTGGTGACAAAGTATGTCTATTTGGAAATAAGACTTATTAAATAGGGGAAATCGTTCCTGGTGCTGGAAACCTAGACAACAACCCTGGATTGTGAGGACATAGAAGAGAATCTATTATTGCCATTTCACTAGATCAGCATAACTACTAAACACATTCTAAACTTTATCCTTATACTCATAGATAAAGGTATACCTCATACTTTATCAAATGAAGATCATTATAGAAAAACATAACCAGTTATAATACAAAGATCAGTAGGTTGTGGGAAACCTAGTTCTACCTGGTACATATACACTACAACTCCTCTGCTCAGGGACCATCAAGATGGAAAGTGAGGGAGGAAAGCTCGTAGGAACCAAAGGACCAGGAAATCTGTGGTGAGATGGTGTCTCCTAGAAAGGACACAGAAGTCATACTGTTGAGGTATCATGCATGTAGCTTCATTCTCAGTAGAGTAATCTTGTGTCTCCAATGGTTCTCCATAACACTCCTGAGCCATCACTATTCATTTCAACTAGAAGATTTGGTCCAATGGTCTAGTAACATAGTTCCTTTTATTGAATTATTTTACTGTGAAGAAACATAGCTAGGCAATGCTTTGTGAAATTCAATCACTTACTCATTATTAATGTCCCAAAAACCTACAATGTTGAAGTTTTTATGATAGATGCTCATTAATAATTATTATATGGGTTGCCTTCTTTTTACATAATTTAGCCTTTAATAGCTTTTGTGTGAGAAGGGAGAGAATATAGAAGTCAGCAATAACTCTGAGTTATACTGCTTTGGATATCTTTCCTGGATGATATTTTGTCAAAATTCTTGGGTCCACAAATAAAACTGAAGGTATTTGATAAGAGGGACCATGTTTTGTGTCTTATGTTCCTTATCTTTGCGCTCTCTCTCTCTCTCTCTCGCTCTCCCTCTCTCTCTCTCTCTGTCTCTCTCTTTGTCTCTCTGTGTTTCTGTCTCTCTCTGTCTCTCTGTCTCTCTCTCTCTATATATATATATATATATGTATATATATATATGGTATTATATTTTTTCATTTATTTTACTTCCTCTTAGAATGAAACTCATCCTGTAGATTGGATTTTGGTTTCTTCCCTTATTTGCAGAAGGGTTAAACTAAGTTCAATAGTTCAATCATCATCAACGTCTTTTTAAATGACATAATGTCCCCTTTATGTCATTGGAACATAAACAAGTTATTTAAACTCCATGATCTGCCTTCCTTTGGAAGTCCATAATGAAGTCTATTTTGCTAGCTAATCTGTAGATGGCCAAATTTATATATGCAGAATGGTTGATATGTTCTCTTATGTTAATCCTTGCTCACATTTTATGATTTCCAGACTGTACGTCACTACAGATGTGTTAGTATCTCTGGTTGACACGCCATCAAACCATCAAAAACTGAAAGTAAAAGTTGTAAATGTATACAGTAGCCCTTACTTCACAGACATCATAACATAACTAAAAAAAAAAACAATATTAAAGAGAATCAGTTATTTATCTGATGTGAGATTCCCTTCTTTATGCTGTGAATATCATTGGTTAATAAAGGAACTGCTTTGGGCCTATAGCAGAGCTATGGGGGAACATAGCTTGGTGGGGAAAACTAAACAGAATGCTGGGGAAAAGGAGGAGGAATTAGAGAGAAGCCATGTAGTCCCTCTGGAGATAGACTCCAGAACTTTAGCCAGTAAGCCACAGCCATGTGGCAATACACAGATTAATGGAGATGGGTTAAAATAATCTGTAAGAGTTAGCCAGAAAAAGAAGCTAGAGATAATGGGCAGAGCAGTGATTAAATAATATAGTTTCTGTGTGATTATTTCAAGGCTAGATGGCTGGGAACTAACTAATGGCCTCCTCCTACATTTATCCATAAGGTCAAGAAGCCAACTTGAGGGAGGGAATCAGTGATTCTTTCCATCATTGCTAGAGAGTGTCTTACAGCATACTGACAAGCCAATGCCAAAAAAAAATCCTCTACAATAAGCACCCAGTCAGTTATAGTGAGCATGTTTAACACTAACACACAGAGAGTTCTGATTTAAATTCTGAGCACATGAATAATACATACAAACACAAACACGCACACATGTACACACATACGTACATACACACATGCACACACACATACATACATTTATACACACATACTCACATGTACACACACATACACACATGTACACACAAATTAAACTTGAAGAATGTGTAAGCTGAATTATCATATATTATCTAGTATATGATTTTTTGCATTACTCATTAATTTTAAGTTTTAAAATTTTTTGCTGATATTTCAGTTTAGGAAAGTGAGGTATCAATAGTTCCTTCTTTATCACAACTGTCATGTCTTAATTGTGAGGTAAAATGGTATGTTAAAAAATCATAACCACATTTTACAAATCTTTAAACTACAAGTTTAAAGAACAGCATGCCCTGAAAACATAGGCTCCTCTCTTTTACTTTTTAGCATGTGAGAACAGTGACAATATATTGCTCCATATGTTTCCTATAAAGACTCAGTCAAGTCTGAAGGTTGTATATTTGTGACATAGGAAAGTCTCAAATAGTGCTGTGTTTCATTTTCATTATTATTAGTCATGGTATCATTAGTTATTAATATTAATATATAATATATATTAGTCACATTCATAACTATCAATTACTCTGTTATTATGCAAGAACCATAAAACCATGTAGTAGGAATGCCTACATATTATGCTGGGCTTTTATGCAACACCTTGCTGGTACTTCCATCCAAAATCCTAACACATGGGATGTTTTTAGGAGTCGGACCACCTACCACTCTTTACACGCTTATTTAAAAGCATCATAAAATGCCTGTACTAACATGACAGTAAGTTCTAAATAAAATTAAAATGGCATTAAACTGCATGCACTTGGGGAGAAGCTTATGGATCCAAGGGTGGTGTGTCATATAAATCAGTCACCCAGGATCGCAATAGACACTATCAGAAGGATTGAGGAATCTCCTGTGAGGTGGAAAAATTACTTGAGATAAGAACAGCGATATATTATATAAATACTGGCATATGCTTTTAAAGCACTGCCATTATCTTTTCCTATTTTTAAAATGTTCCTTGTTACTTCAACATAAGCCTATTATTATTCATTTATAGGCACAGGAACACATCCATGTGGTAAGAGAAATAAGCTTATTATTTTTATTAGATATGATCAATCCAAAAATGGTTTGGGCCAGTCTAACAAATGAACACCCAGAGTGGTTTAATATAAAATTACTCTAATTCTTAACTTTTGTTGTAGTTTATTACAGATGTTTCTACTTCATGCATGGCTCTCCAAACAATCCCTTTTACTTTGTAGAGGTGATACCTAAGGACACAATTTCCTACACAATGAAGGCAGAATGGAACACATGGACAATTAGAAAAGAAACATCTTTGACATTATTCTAACCTAGTTATGGCAGCCTTTCTTCCTCTAAAAGACCATCAAACATTAGTTAAATAGTCCCAGTTCAGAAAAATGCAGTCATACAATATCAACAAGTCATCTTCAATATTTTGCTCCAAAGCAAAGGGAGCTTGAGGCATGGTAGATGTTGGACTCTTTATATCAAATGTGAGAATATAATGAAGGATAGAATTGGAAAGTGAGAACAAAAGCCCTGGCCAGTATATAAAACTACTAAAAGACAAAAAGAAAATTCTAGGAGGAAGGTGTCTATGAGGAAATGTCTGCATAGAATTTCACCTTCTCTCCCAACACTCCCACAATTCTAAGTTACTGACAAAACATGTGGTGGGAGAGCGGCAGTCAGTTCTGGGCTTCCTCGAGAAAATGAGCACACTATGTTTTTCTAATTATGGTATCAGAATCCATCCAGACCACAATAACAAAATACCAAAAGGCTGGATAGTTTATAACAACAGAAATACATCTGCCCTAGCTCTGGAAATGGGGATATCCAAGGTCACATTACCAGAATATTTGGCGCCTGATAATGGCAAATTTCCAGCTTCATAGTAGGCACCTTTTTGCTGAGTCCTCACAAAACACGAATGGTTAACTTGGTGCCAGGAGTGTAGCTCATCAGTAAAGTACTCCATATGACCATTAGACCCAAATTTTGACACCCAGAGCCATATAGAAAAAAAAAAATAAAAGATGAACTCTGGTCTGTTTCAAAGGAATATTAATTCTATTCTAAAGGGTACCACCCTTATGCCTACTATGTTCAACAAATTTCCCCCCAATAACTTCATTACCTTAAGAATTGGGTTAGCATTTTAACCCATCAATTTGGGGAGGGACATTAAGCAAGTAGACCATTGTAGATAAAAAAGAAATTGTATGGAGCAGATTTTAGTTGCTGTTTACAAAATGTAGGATCTTCTGTAGAAGAATTAGCACTTGCTCTGATCAACAAAGTAAACAATAGTGTGCAAACCTTTTCATCTTCTCAGATATCATTTTTCTGACTTCACACTGAGTGGAGTTTTTGTAGAAACGTTTCCAATTAGTAAAACCTTCTGAATTATACAATGAGAAAGAAAGGAGAGGGTGAGTTAGAAAAGGCAGTGGTCAACACAGGCAGGTCTGTTTGGACATGTTTCACTGTTATAGAAAGAAAGTTTGTGTTTTATAATATTTAGAAACATAAATCTAGAGGTTGGATAAATAACTCTGTACTTGAGAAGAGTTGTTGCAAGTATATACATGAAAGCAAAACACATACACATTAAAGGAAAACAACTTCATAAAATGTAAAGAAAATTTCAACATGTTCTTCTGTTGAAACATAAAAGAGGAAATTCACTATGTTCTACTGAAAACATTAAAAATTTATTTATTTATGCTTTATGTGTATTGGTGTTTTGCCTGTATTTATGTCTGTGCACAACCCACATACTTGGTGCTTATAGTGGTCAGGTCAGAAGAAAGTGTCAGATCTCTTGGGAATTGAATTATAGAAAGTTGTGTGATGCCATATGAGTACTGGGAATAGAACCATTGTTCTCTGGAAGAACAGTCAGAGCTCTTAACCACCAAGTCAACTCTCCAGGCTCTGAAAAACTATCTGCATAGAACAATACAAAAATGTAAAGATAATCTCCAATTAAATAAATGACAATTTGTCAAGCTATCTAAAAATGTCATAGAATCTTGAAGCATCTTACCTTAAGGTTGTCTGCCTAGAACACCAACACAAAATACTCTTCACACCTATGCATCTAATACCAATCAGTTCAAAGCAAGCAAAGAACATATAAGAGGAAATCATTGCATCTTCATTCAAATAATACCAATTTTGAAAGACTTATAGTAAATCTACAGATTGATAGTTTGATATTTTCCAGAGTTAGTTTATAGCACTTTAGAGAACTGCTGCTCAAAACCAAACCTTAACCAACAGAAGTAAAACCAAGCCATTGTTTTAGTGATCAGCCATTTTACAAAAGCCCCAAATGTCCATTTCTGCACTTCTATAAAAGACATAGATTAGCAAAAGATAACACAGACTGTGCATACAAAGGTTAACTCACTCCGATTAAAATGAAGCCATCAAAATTCCGCTGTGATATTTAATTAAATCAGAGCAGAAAAACTGACCAAAGAATAATTGAAAGTCAGAGAACCTAAAGACACTTCCTACGTGCTGGGAAAATTGCTCAAATGGAAAAAGCTTGTCCCACAAGCATGAGAACCTGAGTTCAGATATTGTGCACTCACACAAAAAGTTGGGCATGCTGGCATGCACCTATAATCCTAGTCCTGTCAATGATCCTCAAGCTCACTTTGAGATGGGGGCTCTGTCACAAAATAAAACATATGCACACAGATGCAGGTGACTAGATTTCTGAGGCGATTCTCACAAGCATTGCAATTAGATAGCCTTTTTTGTAGAGCTCCTCAAATGCTTAAGAATCCCTACTTTCAGAGCAAACACCTCATTTGTTAACTGGAAATCATTCTAATCTACTGATTCCAACAAGTTTTCTGAGGATACATCATGTCAATGGTAGGCTAGCCCAGCTTTCCACATCAAATAATCTTGACATAAACCTAATTGAATTCTTCTTCATATTTTTATTAATTTTCACTGCATGAATAAAAGTCCTGAGAAAGTCCAAATTAAATCATTTAATTGTACTGAGAAATAATTTAGAAATTAAATTAGGGAAAAAGAAACACATTTCTAAGACCTTATATCTAATAAGGACACGCGTGAGTTTTATGGCATACCAAGCACTCAGTTTTGATAGTAATGTAATATAGGTGCTCAATGCAAGTTATGTATTATTTTCAAAAGGAAACTACTTGACAGTTTTCACTCTTTATTATGTTACTGTATGAAAATATAAGCAATAATTTATACAAATTTGGATGTGAGATAAGTTTAACACTATGACACTCATCCAGAAATTTTGGTTGAATACTGCATACATAAAGATGAGGGGGTGAATAGACATAAAAAGTTTAAGACATTTATATGCAGCTCCAGATTCTTATGTACCACTGAGCTGCAACTCAGCTCCCTTACTAGATGTGATTTATTCCAAGTCTAGCACCATGAATCTATTTATCAAGGCTCAATGATTCTCCCAGTCAGCTGTTGGAGGGAGTGCTTATGTTAATAGGCAAACCACATGTATTCCAGTTTACTTAATGTGTGTGCACACACACAAGGGTATGTGCCTATGTGTGTATGTATATACGTGTATGTATGTGTGCTTTGTGCATATGTATTTAAATGCACATATGTTTCTGTATATATGTGCATGTTCATGTACATGTGTTTTTAAGTAAGTGTGTGTACATACCACATGTACGCAGATGCCCTCTGAGCTCAGAGGATGTGTTGGATCTCCTTGGAGCTTGAGCTGTGGGTCTCTATGATCTGTCCAATGTGTGTGTTGGGAATTGTTATTAGGTTATCTACAAGAACAAGTGCTCCTAAGTGCCATGCTCTATCTCCCACCCTGATAAATATTCTAGTTCTTGACTTCAATATCCAAGAAAGAGATGGACAGACTGGAGAAGGAATGGTTCAATGGCTTAGTCTTATACTCATAAGACAGCCCAATGTAAAAGGTATGCGACATTGCTTCTTTTCATGTAGCATGTTGAAATCTTAAGACTATATACTGACTGATAATATAATAAGCCTAAAAAATTAATCATGAAAAAGATTAGTCTTCCCCCATTTCAGGAGGAAAGAGGTAGCCAAGTTCCTGAAATAGAGCCCTAATAATAAGCTAAAATCTTACCCAAAGACAACATATTTGTATTTGGTCTAGAGATGGGTGTATAGATGATAGAGGATAGATAGATAGAAAGACAGACAGACATATAGTTATACATATTTAGAGATGGGTGGATAGACAACAGATAAATAATACAAAATACAATTTCTTTTGAAGGATACTAAAATAATTCATCCAAAGCACAAAGGATTGTCTAGAAGAAAACAATCAAAATTGAATTAAACGTGGATTTCTTATCTCTTTTTTCCTAAAATTAGGATAGCCACAAAAGCAAAAGGTCTCCTTTCCTGTTCTAAATTATCTTTACAATGTCTACTCACCAGTTCAAAGCTGGAAATTTTACATAGATGTGTGAGCAGACTTTCCCCCCAATAATTTTGCTGTCACATTCTTTTCCCATCTCTGAAGTCACAAATTCCTTTTCTCTTGTTCCATCATTCCCCTGCAGCTTTTTTATTACAATAAAGCATGGAAATAAAGACCGTCAAATCACTTTATTGAGTTGTTTTTCTTGCACATGATGCTCAGCACATGAGCTGATACTCCTGCCTGTTCTTTTTTTAGTCACTTTTTTGTTACAGAAATTTGTCTCAGCTACATGCTTGAGATAGCAAAGAAAATTTGTGTTTTTCTTTCTTTCAATAATTTAGCATTTCTTTTGGTATCATAATAGGAGGAAGAGATCTGATTTGCAGTGAAATAATAAAAAACAAATTCAGCGAGTCTCACAGTCATGCTTCCCTACTGACTGAAGGCACGTTACAGAACATAATATAGTGAAGAGGAACCTGAACAGAACCCAAGAGTTTAACTGGGATAAAAATTCAGAGTTTATAATTCAGAGAGGCCAAGATTCACTGTATTAAAAGAGAGAAAAGAGGGAAGTCACTCCCATTAAGAAATAAAGGAGAGAAAGACAGACACATACACACACACAGAGACAGACACACACACACACACACAGAGAGAGAGAGAGAGAGAGAGAGAGAGAGAGAGAGAGAGAGAGAGAGAGAGAGAGAGAGAGAGAGAGAGAGAGAGAGAGAGAGAGAGAGAAGTCAACTTGAAGCTTTGACCTAGCTATAACCTAAAACTGTGTGAGAAAACTAGCAAGGTAGTGCTAAGTGCCATACGACATAAGAAGATGAGCGATGTTTAAGCTCACAGCAGAACTGAGGATGCTTTGGTTCTCTGATGCACAGGGTATGGGTAAGCACTATCAGAAACATACTACCTCAGAAGGAAAGTCTTTCAGGCCTGGGATAATAGCTCAACCAGATATGATCTAACATGCAGATGTCAATACCAGAACATAATATTACAGTTAACTCAAGGAGTACAATAAATCTACTCACCAACAATGCAAACTACAGATCATCCAGTCACAACATGGTCAATACTCAGAAGAGTAGCAGAGAGAAACAATCAAGTTACATAATCCAAAATTAAGAAATAAAGGGGGCAGAAGAATCAGTCTCAGAAATTATGGCTCTAGGTTCTCACAAATGTTCTCCATATATTCAGGAAATCAGAGTGTAGGCAGAGATAGAAGGTAAAAGATAAAGTCAAATGGAATATGTATAGTAAAATTATGAGTGGGATAAAAATATGTGATAAAATTAAAGGTTGTAAGGAGATTAATGAGAGCTAACAGATCTTAATATAAACTACTCAAGGAGGCTGGAGAGATGGCTCAGTGGTTAAGAGCATTGCCTGTTCTTCCAAAGGTCCTGAGTTCAATTCCCAGCAACCACATGGTGGCTCACAACCATCTGTAATGAGGTCTGGTGCCCTCTTCTGGCCTGCAGGCATACAGACAGACACAATATTGTATACATAATAAATAAATATTAAAAAAAAAAGCAAAGAGCCTTTATTTAGCCGGGTGGTGGTGGCGCACGCCTTTAATCCCAGCACTTGGGAGGCAGAGGCAGGCGGATCTCTGTGAGTTCGAGACCAGCCTGGTCTACAAGAGCTAGTTCCAGGACAGGCTCCAAAACCACAGAGAAACCCTGTCTCGAAAAACCAAAAATAAATAAATAAATAAATAAATAAATAAATAAATAAATAAATATAAACTATTCAAAATGAAGTTTACTTAAGCTATGAAATGGTCTACCATTTGGTCTAAAATTTGGCTACCAGCTCTCCTGGATTTGAAATGCCCTATGAGGTATGCCTCCAAGCATGTCCATATAGGTGTTTCCAGACAGGTTTGACAGAAAAGGGAAGGACCACCCTGAATGCGGATGGCACTGTCCCATGGGCTGGGGTACCAGGGTGAATAAAAAGGAAAATCAATAACTACTCCAGGAAAAATAACTGACCCTCAGCATTTTTCTTGCACTGCCTTTTGACTGTTGACAAAATGTGCAACAACAAACGGCTCTGAAACAACCAAGCACCACCAAGAAAGAAAATTAGCTGGGCACAGTGGCACACATCCTTAATTTCACCATGCAGGAGCCAGAGGCAGACAATCTCTGTGACTTAAAAATCATTCCTTTCTACATAGTGAGGTCCTGTCCAAGGCAAACCTACCCAAACCCAAACAAGACAAAACCTACTATCCCATTCATCTTAAATTAAGTCTGGTCTTCTCTATGCCGCATGAGAGAGAGCTGGCTCAACATAAATTGTAGATGTAAGCATTGCAACTATAAAACATTGAGAGGAAAATATGAGGATACCAAGTTAGGACAGAAAGGGAAACCATCTCAACAGGAAAAACTAGGGATAAAATGAACTTAAGCAATGCTTTACTCTAAGGTTCCTGTGTATTTTATGTGCACAATGTGCCACAGTGTCTACAGAGGCCAGAACAGGGTGTTGATTTCCCTGAAGTTGAAGTTAGTACATTTCAAGCCTCCATGTAAATGCTTGGAATTGAATCTCGGTTCTCTGTAAAAGTATCAAATGATCCTGTTGAGCCATCTCTTCAGGACTATCAATGTTTTTCAAATGTACATCCATTAAATCATATTTTTAAAATTTGATTGAGGAATCTGAATGTTTGTTTATGAAGGATATATGAGTAGTAAGCGCATGAGATGATTCTTGCCATCCTTATAACAAAATGTAATTATTATTTATTATTATTATTTTTTTTTTGAGACAGGGTTTCTCTGTATAACAGCCCTGGCTGTCCTGGAACTAGCTCTTGTAGACCAGGCTGACCTCGAACTCACAGAGATCTGCCTGCCTCTGCTTTCGAAGTGCTGGGATTAAAGTTGTGCACCACCACTGCCTGGCCAAAATGCAAATTTAAACTAAAATGAACCACTAATCAACACCAAGTAGGAAGACTAAAAGGAGGGTAAAAAGCAAATGTCATTGAGGTTTTAGTACCAACAGGCACTCTTACACAACAATGCTTACTGACATATATCTATATAATTACTTTGGACAATACCTTAATGACTTTTCATGAGGTTAAATATACTCTTATCATAAAATCTAACAATATGCTCGTATGTATTCACCCAAGAGGATGTAAGACATGTGTTAACAGAAAGACTTGTTCACAAATGGTTTATAACAGTTTCATTCTTAATTTCCCTGAATTGGAAGGAACCCAAATGTCTGCCGGTTAGGGACTATACAAATTATGATGGATCTATACACAGCAACATTTTAAAACAATGCATCATCAATAACAAAAAATGTGCTGAAACCTGGATGGATATCTAACAAGCAAATGGGATATTAAAAATCACTCTTTAACTTCGTTTATTAAAGAAGAGAAGTCAAAACCATATCTGCAAGCTGATCAGTTGTGGTCATTTTGTGTGTATAAGAAAGACAGAAGAAAGGGGCACAGGACAAACCAATTTGAGGAAGGGCAGGAAAGTTGTACCTCCTGGTTGTAGTAATGACTCAGATTTTCCAAAATGAGAGCTATGTACTTAAATTAGTGAATTTTTATATAAATTGTGGCCCAACTAAACAAATAAAAATAGGAAAATTCAATTCTTTAAACTTAATTGTTCTTGAATCAGTGAGATGACTCAGTAGCAAAAAGGTTCTTGCAGCTAAACTTGTAAAAGTTCACTTCAGGTCCCTTATGGTGAAAGGAGAAAACAGACTCAGTCAAGTTGCACACACACACACATGCTTATCTAATGAAAATTTTAAAAATAATTAAAAAAATAATTGTTCTTAAATGCTTACATTTTAGATTTAGTCATTAAAGTACTAGCATGAAGACCTGAGCTTGGTCCCCAGAAATGACATACCAATGTTTAACTTAGTAAACACCCATAATTCCAGTGTTAGGAGTTAAGTAGACCCCTGAGGCTCACTGGTCAGATGACCTAGACTACTCCTTGAGTCCCTTTTTCAAAGATTAAGGTCTACAGAATCTCAGGAGCAATACTGGAAGCTTATCTCTGACCTCCACAGGCATGCGTAGGCACATGAACTCCCTCACACAAAATACAGAAGAAATGTTCATGTGTGGAACATTCTTAAAGGGAGGAATGGATAAAGGATGACAAGGTAGTATTTTAATACTAGCATGAAACTAAGCCTTGAGAAGCATGGATAAATTTTTCTCACCAGAAACAGCTTCGCTCAAAGAAAAACCCATCATAATAAGCATATTTGATACTTCAAGTATCAAGTATTACTTCCCTGTTGTTTGGAATCATTCAAAATTTGACATCTGAGATAAAATACAAGGTAAAAAATTCTGTAGCCTTAAGGTGACTTTCCCTAATATGATTTATCATTATTAATGTTAAGATTTCAATTTTTGTTGCAGTGAAATTTACAGAAGAAAACACTAGCTCTGTGAAGATGGAAACAATCCTCTCCTCATAAAAGGATTCATATGAATGTACTTCACACCTAAATGAGTTAATTAAATTGCTTTTATGTTGTTTCTAAATTATTAAATAAGATTCCTATTGGTGTAGACTTTATATGCTCCTTTAGCAGGCCAACCTCTCTTTTTAACTTTCTTTTAACTTTTGATATTATAATTCAATTATAATATTTGTCTCTCCCCTTTCCTCCTCCAAATACTTGCTTATATATCTTCTGGTCTCCTTCAAATCCATAGCCTCTTTTCTCATTGTTATTACAATGCCTATATGCATATGTCTACATTCTCCTAAATAGAACCTGTTCAGTACATGTAGTGCTACCTACATACCTGTATATATGTTCTCATGGTTGACTGGCACTGGATAACTTGCTGATGTGTTCTTTCCTGAGGAAGGTCACCCCTCTGTCTCGGAGCTTTCTTCATTTGCCTGTAGTTCTTTGTGTAGGGTTAAGGCCTCACCATCTAGTTAGGCATATTCATTCTTATCATAGTTTTCTTGGATTTTAAATTTTTTGTGTGTTTATCAGTAGGCAGATATCTGCAACATATACATATTTGTTGTCCTCAGAGATAAGAAGGTATTAGAGTGAATGGAATTAGAGTTATTGATGGTAGTGAGCCATATGGGTACTAGCAACCAAACCCAAGTGCTCCGCAAGAGCAATCAGTGCTCTTAACTGTTGAGACAATTCTTTGAAGCCCCAAGGTCAAACATGCTTACTGTTTTCATTGTCTATGTAGAAATAATCTAAAACTATTGCTCTGGTTGAAATTAGTAAGGACTGCTACAGAATATGAGAACATAGAACGTTAAAGACATTTCAAATTGTTAACCTCATTATATCTTTAAAAATAAATACCAAAATGTTTTTCATTAACAGGCACTGAAGTAGAGAAAAGGAAGAAGTACTTTGGTTACCTAGGTCCATCAGACAGCAATAGTTACATGAGATCAGATTTAATTTTACTAATTATGTCTTTTCCAACAGTTTCCATTAAATTAAAAAAAAAAAAAAAACAGTTGTTGAGGCCCTGTGAGTGACAGGAGTTCTTCTCTAGAGTCTCTTCAGACTAAAGAAATGATATCAAAGAAAGTGACAGATAAACAAAGGAACATGGAGACTGCCATTCTTCCTCACAATAATGTGCCCCAAATTCTGTGAGGAATGATACTCTTCTGTAAATTTGAGTGGGAGCTTTTATTTTTTTTTTTTTCTTCTCTGGTCTTGTGTGACTTTCCCCATGGAGACAAGAATGGTTTCTTTTCTCTCTAGATAGTGCACCAAGGACAGACAATGTGTTACCACAATAATGTGCCCCAAATTCTGTGAGGAATGATACTCTTCTGTAAATTTGAGTGGGAGCTTTTAATTTTTTTTTTTTCTTCTCTGGTCTTGTGTGACTTTCCCCATGGAGACAAGAATGGTTTCTTTTCTCTCTAGATAGTGCACCAAGGACAGACAAAGGAGGTTATTTACTCATCCCATGTCCAGCCTGGGGAGCCAATGAGTTTATTGCGCTACTGATAGGAGGTAAGTGAGGTGTTACTTGTAGAAAACAAAAAGGTGACTCAAGGCAGCTTGTGTCAGTCACTCAAATCCCTCTCTCCAACATGGTGGCAACTCATGAAGCTGTATCCCGGTAATTCTCTGAGCAGTTTGCAACCAACTTCACCAAACATCTTCCTCACTCCCCAGGAATTATTCCGTGTTTTTATAAGCCTGGGGCAGGGGTTCGTGACCGGTCATTTTGTGGGCTTTTTTTTTTTTTTTTGCCACGAGGTGTTTTATTTTCATCAATCATACAAATAATTTTTTATAATATCCCAAGGCAAATCGGTGAAATTTGGCACCGATTAGTGGGGGGGTCCTCCTTCAGAGACCCGCGGGGCGGTGGCATCGGCGCGGCGTGCCCGGGTTCACAGTGCAGCTTATGGCTCGCGTCCATCTTGCAGGTGGCTCTTCCTCCACATCATGAGGGGCTTCTTGAGCACTGGTTAGTTTCCTGACCCTTCTGAGTCTTCCTCCTCCAAGCATGAAAATATTTCAATGTGGAAAAAAACAGCTACACAAAAACTGAACACAATCTACCCTACAAGTCAGAGCAACCTCTATTTTCACAGATCTGTCAGTGTCAGAAGGTGATGGCAAGAATTAGGGGGAAATGGAGTAATTTTCAGAAAGAATCCTCATAGGAAACAGAAAGAGAGTCCTTTATTCTGTAATTACTTAGCCTTGAATTAATAATGATTTCCAGTCTCTAAGAAAAGTGTGTATGCAAGCAGGTATATTTTAAACACACTATAATAAATATATCAATGAATTAAAATAATGATAAAAAATACGTTTTGGTAATTTTATCTATATGGCAGTGAATTTATACAATGAGGGCTGATTTAATGAGCTAGAACACCATTTGAAATCTATTTCAAGACAACTGAAACCTTCCCTCTGGTATCTAATTGGTATTGATAAAAAGAATAAAGCGTTTATAAGGTGAGTCATCTGACTTCACTGAGACCTTTGTGATACTATTGGTACATACATTCCCAAGTACTAACTAAGCAGCATACTTCACAGTGATGTTCATACATACCCTTATACAAAAACTAGAATGGTCTGTGAAAGCAGGCTTTTGCGGCTCCCCCTCTGTGTGCACAGGTATGGCTTAACTTGCTTCTTAAGTTTTTAGCACTACATATCATAAGTTATGAATTAATATGTCTCCCAGTATGAGAAATGTTAAGTTTCCTAAACAGGCTCATGATTCCTAGCTGGAAGTGCTCTTTGAGGGAATGGATATAGAATGTTGCAGGAACCAGATGTTGGACAAAGACTGCTAAGGGTGAATCCTACTCTAGACTTTTCTGCTCCCTGTCTATCCCAATGTTGTATCACTAGCCAAACCATGCTCCTGCTGTCACAGGTAGGAACCTATCCTAAAGTCATTATTTCCCACCATTAGGAACTCTATAGTTTCTAAGCCAAGAGTTAGGATAAAGAATTTGTCATTTACATTTCTCTTGCCAGGCATTTTGTTCCAGTGACATAGTAAATAACTAAGACAAGTGGTTCTTTAGAATTTATCATTGCCTAAATTTACATTAGAAAAGGATTGTAGGGCTGACAAAAGATGCCTCATGGAGTAAAACTGCTAGTTGCCAATCCTGAGGGACCTGAATTCAACTGCAGATCTTACAAGATGGAAGAAGGCAACTGACCACAGCAAGTTGGCCTCTGATTGCCACACATTCACTGTGGCATGCCCAACACTCCCAAACACACAAACAAAAGCAATCTTTAGTTCTAGGCAAGTCTTAGCTACATAGTAGGACCACATTTTAACAAAATAATAAGACAGATTAGATAGATACCCAGACAGACAGACAGACAGACAGACAGACAGACAGACAGACAGATAGATAGATTATATTAATAGATAGATGATAGAGAAATGAAAGGCATATAATAGGCAGCAGGTTGGCAGATAGATAGATAGATAGATAGATAAAGTTCTTTATCCCCTAATGACTTTGCTGGATAACCTTTCTTTCCATGCTATCAAGCTTTTATTTTGAGATCCAAGTTGGACTACTTTAGATTTAAATGGAATTGTCTTATCTTTAGTTATATATTATATCTCATATTAGTTATGTTCTTAATTTTTCACTAAAAGTAGATGTTTTCTAAGTCACAAAAGGTCACTCGAGTGGAGTCTATGGAAGTACCACAAATATGAAAGAAGTTATCTCATCACATCTATAGCAGATATCATATGCAGTAGAAGAGTGAGTCATTCACAAACAAGGATCTGTACAACATCATCCTATTCTAATCAGTGTTTCCATTCATTACAACACAAGCTACAAGAGCAGTATTTTCAAATGTCAAATCTAGTTGGTATAAAAATATTTAAAATGGTTGTCTGATACTTACAAAAGAAAGTCAAGACTCCTTAGGATAATATAGTCTCTATTTAGAGTAATGAATGAAAAAAATGAAATTTATGCTCTGACAATGTTGAAATACACATGGGCAGCCCGTATATGATAGTTTTGTTGACCTTGTTCATACTGGGCTTTTTGGTCTAAGTTGATGAGGACTTACCATGTCTCTTCCTCAAGAGGGCATCAGATATCATTACAAATGGTTGTGAGCCATCATGTGGTTGCTGGGAATTGAACTCAGGAACTTTGGAAGAGCAGACAGTGCTCTTAACCACTGAGCCATGCCCTCCTTCTATGAATTCAAGTGGTGATGGACCATTTTTTTAAATAAATTATAGTATTATCCCACTGTGATAGAACCTTAGAAACACAGTCACTTTTCTCTGCTTGCTGCATCCTCCACTCTTCTCCATCCCCATACCTGGCACCATTATCAAGGACAAGAACTTAACACTAAACACATCACAAGTTTCAGGAAAGAACCCGATACTATTATTCTATTAATGTGGATATGTAGTGGTATGTTATTTGTATTTTCATAAAAAAAAAAAAAATTTGCCTGAAGACCAGAGGCAAAGCTAAAGCCACTAGAGGTCAGGCAATGGTGACACACACCTTTAATCCCAGAATTTGGGAGACAGAACCAGATGGATCTCTCTGAGTTCAAGACTACCCTGGGCTATACAAGATCAGTGCAGCAACAATTTCAGGAAGTGGTGGCTCACACCTTTAATTCAGTCCTAGGGAGTCACAAACCTTTAATCCCAGCACTAGGGGGAATATAAAATGGGAGGAGAAAGAGGCCTAATGTGCTTAATTTGCAGTCATCCAGCCTTGGTAGAGTTAAAACTTTTCCAGTGACTGGGATCACTTGCTATTCTTGTTTTTGAGTTGTGCCCCAATTTCTGTCTCTGGCTTTTTATTATTCGTATTACACGGATATAGTGTTAAATCAACTACTAGTGACTTATTTTAACTACTGATTAATGAATCTCTCACTCTGCATCATAGAAGCTTCTATCTGTACTATAAGACTGCTAAGTCACAGAAAGTGAGAGAGCATGGAATACTCAGTCTAACCAGAATATGCATACTGTTCTCTCTCTCTCTATTTTTGTCTCAAGACTCAGGTACAATTGAAGAAACAAGGTGTAGGGGAGTATAAAATGCAGAGCAATGGAAAGAAGGAGGGAAAAAGTGTCCTATGAACACATGAAGGCAGCTGTATAAATGTGTTCACAGTAACCATGACAGTATGCACAGATCTAAAGATTCAAGCCAGACCAAATCCCAGCATGGTTATGAAGTTTGCATCACTTGTAGAGAAGCTACTGGCTGTTATTAGCTGCTGACGGTGATGGTTTGGGTGAGTGGAGAACTTCTGTGTTGCATGACCTAGCTACCAAAAGTAAATGGCTGGGAATGTACCTTGACAGTTACACCTAGCTCTCATTTGGAACCATATCTTCTGTTGTCTGAGCCACTGAAATATGAGAAGTCTGGAATTCTGCCCTGCTTTCTTAGCTGCAGAAACTGTAAACTGGAATAAATCTTTCATCCTTTAAGCTGCTTCTGTCAAGACGTTTCTCAGAGCAGTGAAAAAAAATAGCGATTATTTCATGTTAGAAATTCAGAGCAATATGTAAGAATAAGTATAAAGCAGTAAGAGCCATCTTAAAACAATCCCTAAACTCTGAGTGAATATATGGCAAGTTGCCCAAGAGTCTCTACATATGAAAGGAATGCATATTTCCCTCCATTAGAGGTGGAAGCCTTTTTTGGTTAAATTCATTTTATTTGTTTGTTTGAAATTTGTTTGTATGTGTATGTGTTGTTGCTGTTTTTGTATCCTGAGATAGAGCCTCATTCTGTAGCCAAACTGGCTTAGAATTCACTATATATCCCAGGCTGATCTTAAACTTATGTCAATCCTGTGGTTTCAACTTCTCGAGGGCTAGGATGACAGGTGTGAGCCAGGTTATATAAATTTGACTGATTTTTCACACAGGCAAATATATAGCATTCAGAAAGAGATACTCTAAGATTGTCCTTTCCATGGACAACTGCATATGAAGCATCTGATTAGCCTATAGACATTTTGGTACCATGCCATACAGATTTTGTACTTCATCAAAGAAAGTATCAACAGCATTGACATATATCAAATTATGAAAATCAGCTTTAAATATTTCATGGTCATGAACAATGCCAACAACAGATCAAAAGCACACTGCTTCCTCCCCTATCAACATTTACAGTTAGTAAGCACACTCTTCAGGAAATGTCACCTGTGTACACATGAACTTCTATAATAAAAGAAGAAGAAGAAAAGTGGTCCTTTGTGATCGTTATTTGACATTCAGCATTAACAGGATAAGAAGAGAGTTCCTCAATTGATTCCACCTCAAGACTGTCTGTCAACAAACATCATTTTCGAGACCAATCTGTAGCCTCTGATGGGTTAAACAAAATCAATCAACAAGTGGATATAAATGAGAATTGAATGAAGAGATGGGAGAAAATTGGGTCCTGGAAGTACTTGAGCCAGATTAAGTTTGCCGTGAGAACTTGAATGTGAACGTGTTCAGTCTAGGAAAAACATAAAAAGTTATATTAAATTGGAGATGATATCAATAATTTTCCACACCTGAAGAAGAGAAACAGATGCACTGCAGCCAAAATTCTGAAATGGATGATTAAAGGGATAGGTTGTAAGTCCTTTAAATTGAAAATATGATCATAGTGAATTAGTATTGGGTAATAAAAAGTCACTGTGAACTTTTTCCTGCATTAATTTCAAAGAATCATACTTCTGATGAATTGTAGAATGGCAAAATTAGAGAAATATTTTTAAGGGTGTTTTCTCACTAAAATATATATTCTGTCATGAGGACTATCCCAGTGACAGAAATATCTACATAGTAAAGATCACCTTTGACTTCCTACCAGAAGAGAACTTCCATTTACATTCTGTTCTGTCCATGTTTATATGCATTCAAAATGTGGAGAATTTCTAAACATATTTCAGCTGTCTGATCAAAGGAGTTATCTGAAAATACAAATTGAATGGCCATACATTAGCAAGTCCGTGATTGGTTAACTGAGTAGATGCAAAATATTGATTAGTGAATCAGTGCCAGTCTGAACTCAGGTCTCATGAGAATCTTCCATGAACTATCTCAATCAATATTTTTATCTGTGACTTGCTGATACTATAACTTGGCAACCTGTGTTTTATGATGATATTGATGTCAGTCATTCTGACAATATTATGACAGCACATTTTCCAAAAATGTATTGAGTTCTTGGAATGATGGACTAACGCAAATAAGACAACAGGGAGATGTCTGAGTGATGAAAATGAATTCTGAAGATGGGCAGGTGAAGGCATGTGCCTCTAGTTCCAGCTACTACTGAGGCTGATGTGAAAGGAACTATATGAAAATCTAATATGAGGTTACATGGTAAGATTTTACACACACACACACACACACACACACACACACACACACCATATATAGAAAAATATGAGGAAATGGGAATGAGGGAGGAAGGAAGGGAAGAAGAAAGAGAGAGAAAGAGAGAAGGAATGTGCCTTAGCATCAGTGGTCTCATCCATTCTCATGATGGCCAGGGTGGTCAGGAGGATTGAAGCATGTTGTTTTTCTTCTGTGTGTTATCTCTGCTCTTGCCCAAGGTGAGATAAGATGTTGTTTCTGTTTTCATGTGAAAGTATTCAAAAGTAGAAAGAATCATACAAAATATTCTTTGAATTCTGCACCATGAGCAACGAAGCACTATGAGCTCTGAAAGTTAAGAGTAAATCAACTAAGTGTCATGACTTGTCCCAACTAAAGAGTTCCCAGCACTTTAGCCCCTCAGATCCCAAATCTGTGCTGAAGTCTGAGGGCAAGAACTACCTGAAGGTATTGAAAGAACAAAAGCTGGGGATAAAGAGTAGCATAGAATGACAAGGAGAATAGCGGGATTATTATTGTTGTGAGCATGGTGTGGGCAAATCCACACTTTGTGTAAGTGTGCTTGCTTCTGTGCACACTGGATAAAGTTGTGTGATACTTTCTGATGGGAAACTCAGGGGAGATCTTGGTTTGAAGTCTCCTTCTAAAGATCAGGGTCCCAGTGGAATTTATGTGTCAGCATTTCCAGCATAATGCCCGATGAGACTTGTGGAATCCACAAAAAACTCCCTTTAAGTAACAATGAACTAGATTAATTCGTGGGACCCTAGATAAGAGAGATAGGCAACTAGGTGAAGATTATATAGACAGAATCAAGAAACATATCCACTGTGAAATATCATATTTTCTGCTACAAGAAATACTGAAGCTCACTGGTCACTCAAAACTCCTTGAGTGGGTCGAAAAGGGTTAAGACTAGAACATTTTTAAGGCAAAAATTTGATGATAAATCAAACTTCAACTAAGTGAGTTTGATAAACTGGCATGTTTGGAATGTGGCTCTAGAAAGTTACTGAATTAGTGAAAACAACATGGGCCAGTGGTGGGGAGAATTCTGAACTAATGAGAGAAACATCAGCTATTTATTCACCAGCAGATACTTATATGGAATATTTGCTGTATGCTTGTGTTATGTGATTCACTGAAAATCATCACCTTAAAGGCCATAGAGACAAATAAGTAGATAAAGAGTTTGTTGCACGAGTACAAAGATCTGAGTTGATTCCAAGCACCCAAGTGAAAGCTCAGTGAGGCAGTGTACATCTGCAACCTCAGTGCTGGTGGGAGATGAGCGGATGAGGCAGATGGACCCAGTGCTGGTGGGAGAGGAATGGAGGAGGATGGACCACGGAAGCTCCCTGTCCAGCCTGTCTAGCCAATTAACAAGCTCCCAATTCAAGGAGACACCTTGTCTCTGAACATGATATAAAGAGTGATGGTGCAACATATTCCACAGGGATCATCATCCTCTATGCAGGTTCACACATTTGCATGTGTACCTGCACACTTGTAGGCATACACTGCATGAACACATAGACACTGCACATAATGCCAGTATTGTAGATGTCTCTAAGGAACTCACTATTCACTCCCACTGATAAACATTTCAAAACATTGAATTAAATGACAAGTCACCAAGCTGTACCTTCATGCATCTGAGCTCCAAAAGACAGAAGAGCAAGTAAGATCAGAGCCAGAAGAACAGACTGGACTATGCTTTGTCTAGGATTCTGAAAGATCCTTTTTCTGCACCTATAACATTTCTTCTGGACTCAGTTTCAGCTCTGGGGTGAGTGACACTTCCTAGTTGAGAAATCTGTGTCTTCCATCTCCTCTTATCAGGGCATATTCAACATTACGTACACATCTTGTACTTTCTGTACTGCCATTGTCACAAGCAAAAAACTGCTACTACAGATTTATTAGCAAATGCACCTCAGTAGCCCCTCGTCAGGGAATAGGCTGTCACAGATGCTCAGGATGAGAAGGCTGCTTTGTACTTCAGTGCTCTTCATTAGAGAAATAAAGACATAAATAGAATTTCTTAATCCATATAATACCTGTCACAGAACATAAAAAGAGGAACCTTTACATTTTCATTTAACACCAAACCAATTTCCTCCATCTCATCTGCCTTCCTATACGGTTAGTGTTGTGTGCCTCATGCTACAATGTGACAGGAATAAAGAAGTCTTAGGTTTAGTTCAAGTTCTTTCTGACAACTCCTTTGTCACAGTTTTTTTTTTTAAGAAATCCAGAATGTGATACTAGGTTTGTATAGTCACTCTTCCATCCTTTCGGAGGACAGTGATTTTAAAATCGGAGGCACTGAAACATGAGGCAGACGTCCTTGAACTTCAGATCTATCAGAGAGACCTGGAGAATGCAGTGAGCTCCAAGTCACGGGGCCACACCACTGAGATTCCCTAACTCAGTGGGTCCCGGATGCAGCCTCTGAAATTTCATTTGTTTTGCTTCTCTTTGATGCATTGGAAGGTAGACCAGGAGCTCATATATGCTGGTGTCCATTCACTGAGCTGTAGCTGCAGCTGCAGCCTGAATTTAAGAGGATATATTTTCAGCTCCCAGGAGACGATGAGATTATTGGCCTCTCCTGATATCCATTTTGGAAGCTCCACTGTCATAAAGGTTAATACAGGTGTTTGGATCAGTAATAACAACAGGGTTTGGGGGGGTTGCTATGGTTTGTATGTGATAGGTCCTACAAAAGTTTTTGTGCTGGATGCCTGCTGCCCAGTGTAAGGTCACTGAGTTGGTGGATCTTGAAGAGGAGGAGCACAAAAGAAAGTCACTACAGAACTAATGAAGTGACTACCCCTTTAATGTCGCTGAGAAGCAGACTAATTACCGAAGAGTTTAACTGGATACTAGAGCACAGTGCTACAGAGGCAGGCTAGGCTACTGAAGACACGCTCAGAGACTAAATGCACTTGCACCACTTGCAAAGCACCCAGGTTTTGGTTCCATCTCCCCACATTAGGAGTATCAGAAGTATCTGAAACACTAGCTTCACTGGGGATACTATACCCTCTTCTGGCCTCTGCAGACACCTACATGAATGTGTCCCACATACATACAATCAAGCACACACTCAGACACACAAATAATTCAAACCAGAAAACTAAGTGACAGTGCATAATTTATCTATCTTTTCTATTTCAATTGCTTATGTTTGTCCCATGCCAGTCACATGACACAATATAGGGAATAGACCCTTACCAGATCTCAAATACCTGTGGCTGTCTGAGCTCAGACTTTCAGCCTCCACACCAGGAACCAAGATAAATCTCTTTCGGTGAGTCATGTACAAGGTCTTTTGAATAAATTCTAAAATTTTCAAGGCCTCATTTTTTTAAATCAGTGAAACAATTTGATAATTAATTTTTCTTTTTACTTTTGAAAAAATTAGAAAAAATGCTTAGAAAGAAAAACAGTAGCCAATGCCGTCCTATGAAAAGCAGTTACAGTAATGGTGTCATGTAGGTGATACAGGTCAGATTCTAAGACCACACACCTAATTTGGAAGCATCTCAACCTATAAAGCTCTTCCCCAACCATTTACGAACCTTGACCTAGTAGCTATTTTTTTTTTTTTCAAGCAGCAGCTACAAAATTGAGTTCTACTTTTCCTGTCTCTCATCTACTGGTAAAAATCTGTTGGAGAATTTTGTCAAGGGAAAGATTAAGGGGGGTGGGAAAGCTGCTGATGCTTCCCAGATAAGCAAGGGTTGGGGAGTGGGGAGGGAACATCTAGATTCTTAAGAAGACTTACCGATAAGGCTGTGTGGGTAATGAAGACCTCTGAGCTTTCTTGCTCAGAGAGCTAGAGAGTGGAAAACAGGCAAACCAAGATTATTCCTAAGTACAATTCAATAAAAAAATGAATATCCTCTGTTAACTTACTCAGGTCCTAGCATCCCATGAGCATAGAGCTAAGATGCTGCCGTTGCTAGGGATAATCCATCATTAGTCACCAGGGGGGCTTCTATAAGAGCAGAGAAAACTTTTATTACTATGCATTCCAGTTTACTGACTGAAGTGATGCTATTTATTCTCATTCACTAGAAGAAGGGAAAGTGGCTACCTCTTTAATATGGAAAGCAATTAGACTTCATCTAAATTAGTGTGGCTGAACTGGAGTACTTGATGCTTAGAATGCATTTCCATGCTTATGAGGTCTTGGTTTATTATTTAATAACTAGAGACTTGGAAATCCGCTGCCTACTCTGAGTACAATCTCTCCTTTGTGGTTTCTATGACGACTCTCCCCTTTATTTTAAAACACATTAAAATCAGATATGTGGCTGTTGCTCCAGTAACAGGTCCCACTTCTGGAAAAATTAAAAATATTTGTACCAAATGCATTTTCCCTATTCTTACAGGTACTGAGAAACTTCTTGGTGGATTTGAGTTTCTTCTATCATCCAGATGTGGTATGTTTTAACGTTCTTTTCACTTTCTCAAAAGATGTGGAGAGCTATTTCATGTTTCGACAAAGAGTATCTCAGTTCTAAAACAGGAACAGTTTCAGGTGATGCCAACTGAGCATGGCTAAGCATCAGGCTACAGGCGCCATTTGAAATTCTTTAATACACAAGCTTATTATATTTAAGAATTTCAGTAGGTAGAAGCAGGATTTCTGTGTTGATGAGGAAACCACAGCAAATTCATTTGTACACACACACACACACACACACACACACACACACACTTCTTCTAGATTCAGCTATGTTCTTAGCCAGGGTAGTCTAACATCTTGGGTCTTCCATCAACTTTTCTTCCAATAAGTATTTAGTCAGCCACTTATTAAAGCTCATTAATTTATAGAAACACATGTAGCTACACTGGGAAACATACATACATGCTTGCTGCACAAGAATGAATACCTAAGTTTGATCTCCAAACCTCAGGTGAGGAAGCCAAGATGATGGCACACACCCACAACCCCAGTGCTGGGGAGGCAAAGGTTAGGAGGATTCCTAAGGTTCTCTAGCTATTCACCTTCATCAAATCAGCCAGCCCTAGACCAGTGACAGAAACTGTCTCAAAAAATAAAGCAGTGACTGAAAAATGATTCCTGAGGTTGATCACAGGCTTCTACATGCACATATACACATGGGAAAACAAATTTATCTACTTATATTTAATATATTATACATTATTTAATATTGCCGCTTAAATATTTCTAGTTATTTACCGGAGACAAATGATGCAGCTAAGTATTTAGTTGACCAATACTACAAATATTAATACACACCCTAATCCTCAAAGATAGTTGGCTCCTGATTACCTCTGCTTCCGTGGCAACTCGATTAACATTATTCGGGGGCCACAGTGTGAGATGGCTGCGGGAATGGAAAATCAGAGACTCAAGGCAGCCCATTCCTTGAATAAGCAGTCATCCAGTTCTGAGCTCTTCTTTATATAAATGTCAGGAATGATTGTGGTCAGATCCATTTGAAACATGGATGAGCTCATGCTTTGCCTGAATGTAATTCACACTTTGGGGCTCAGTCTGTAACTGCTATTTAGCATAATAGCAAGTGACACCAAATTTCCCAAGTATTCAGATGAGTAGTGATTAACATCACAAAATTGTGGAGCACTAAGGAAGAAATTGAAGACTTGTACTATTTCCTTATTAAATTGGGAACCCTTTCCATCCACTCAGAGAAATTAAAGTATATAGATCTTGGTTATAAAATGTCCACTTTATATTCAATTAGTTCTTCACCTAGTTAAAATTGAATGGCACTCAGCTGTCTGCCCTCTCTCAGCTGATATTCATGATGATCTCAATGTAAAAGGTGGAGAGTCTATGATCACTGGATTCTATAATCATCTCCTGGGGATTAGGACCCCTAAGATCTCTTCCTACTTTCAAAATTCTTTTATATCACAGTCAAGGCACACAAGAAACATCCTCACCCAACAAAGTCACCATGTCACTCCTTCCCATAAATATACATAGCTGTAGAAATTACATTTTAACATAGCTCTTTTTTTCTGTTGTTATTTCCCCTTCTCTTCAAGCCTACTCCAAACCACTGACCAAGATTCCATGGTCAGCCTCATCTTATCTCATTTTCAGGAATATTTATTATAGCGTTTATAAGTTATAGCATGACAGCTGCTAAATTACAGGTCATAAACAAAAAAAAAAAAAACCTGGAGTTAGGGAAGTCTAGATTTCGGTCCCAGACCTATTCTGTCCATTCTGTCCATACTCCCTGACCTCATACATGTTAAATCATTTCTTTCAGCCTGTTTTCTTACTTGTTAAATAGTGACACAGTTACCAGCATTTCTTGTGAAAAACAAAACAGAATGACTGACACATCCATAACTTTAACACCAAGGCCTGGCATATGTTCAGTGTCCAATGCATACTCTGTACTTTGGCAAACAGGAACAGCAGCTCAAAGTTGAGCTGCATTTTGTGTCTGCCAGTGCCAACTGACTGGACATGTTGCCCACTACACTAAAAAAGTGGTTCTCAGATTTTTCTCCAGTGGCCCCAATCCTCAAAATATTTTACATGTCTGCCATGTCTATATTGTCACAGGGAAGCAAGTCACCTCTATTCTTTGATAATTTCACAACTAAAATGAAATGCATCATTTTGACGGCCCAGACAATACATGTGGGGTGGTTCTGCTGTAGTGATTCAAATGAAGGTCAAAATCTTTAATAGTTTAAAAGCAATATTTTCTAAGTTGGTAGACTTTCAAAATCACCTGGGGCAGCTTGGGATAAACACAAGTTTCTACTCTTCACCAGAAACTATTAAACTTCAAGAGATGGGCTCATAAAAAAACTATGGTGCCCACATAATTTGGATAATGAGACTACTTTGGAAACAAATGTTCAATGATGGAATGAGATCATGGGAGAAACCTGGTGTAATTTCATCTACAGGACAAATTTTCCCTTGGTCTACCCTTGACAACTTCCTTTACTTCATTGTATGACTGTGGTGCACAAGAGACAACAAGGCTTGGATAATCAAATCCATGGTGAACGTTAGCTGAAACTTCCCAACTCTATAAAGGGTGTGTGCACATTCTTATTCATAGTATGGACAATTGCTCATTGCTATTTCAGGCAATGATCCTTTATACCTAAGATTTAATGCAATTTCTAGAAAGCCGAAATCTTAGAAACATAATAAAGTCATGGCTGAATAGAATTTGTTTTTGTGCCATCACTTCCAGCTTCTAAAATCACTTACCTTTGAGAGCTTCTGCTTGCCTGCTTAGCCTGAAGTTGAAGGGTGCCTTAGGTTGCCAGGTATGGTGTGCTAAACTCCAGACACTGAGAAAAGTGTGATGATTGGCCTCTTATGCATATAGGAAGAAATTTAAAATGTGAGGAAATACATACAAACATGAGGGTGACATAAGGAGAACACATGCAGATTGAAGAGTGACCTCAGAAATATTTCACATGAAGCTACTTTTAGAGGAAATCTGCATTGCAGTTTCAGATAGATAACTTCTACTTGGGTGCTGGGACTTCAAACTCAGGTCTACATGCAGTGAGGCAGACACTTTACAGACCAACCCATCTCCCCAGCTCTAAGTCTTAGTTGTAAAATAGGTGACATTAGACATGGAGGAAAGGGCATATTTTCAAACTGGGTTTGCTGCTAATTTCTCCCAAACTTCTAAATTGGGCTTCCCGGGATGATACTCCTTAAAACTGTCCCCTCATTTTCTGAGCAACATGATCAAAGGAAAATTAAAAGGCCTTCAAAGCAAGCTTGGAGTCAAAATCCCTTTAGCCCTTGTTTATTTCTCCTTCTAGGGTAGTGAGAAACTTTCTCCAAAATTCCATTATCTGCTTAAGGTCTGAACCTGCCAAGTAGGAGGAAATTAAGCACATCCCTTTCCTGAGCTGTTATTGAGGAAGCACATATCACAGCAGGAAAGACAAAAGACCGTAAGCATACCTGGACAGTCTTGCCCCACACCGCTGTCCCCTATCTCAGTTCCATGGGTAATCAACAAGACATCATTGTTCTGAAGACAGTCTTTGTCTTCTGTCACTGTGTGATTTCCCATCCAAATATGAACTAAGAGCAACCTTGTTCAGTTTATAAACTGGTGTGTTTCTGGTGTATTCAGTAAATACATTGACCTCCCTTAAAATCTGTTACTCCTCATGTGTTAAGTTTTGCCATTGCCCATTCTCCCCACACCACCAATGAAGCAGGGGACTGGAAGTTCTAATCACATTTACCTACTGGGTAATCAGTCTCCTGGGATTTGTCCCATACTGGAATCTTCCTTCCTTTCTATGAATCTGTCTCCCACCCTCCTTAGTGATCTTGATCCATTTGATGCTGCAAACCTTCAGTGGGTGGAAGGAGAATTTCCTTCATTTTTTCATGAGCAAAAAATAGAATTAATACTACTAAATGTATATAAGATTCTATGTCTTTTGATGCCTTTAATCTATTAGCCCCTTTTGTCTTCACATAACCTTGAAATATCACAATATGGAGCCTGTTCCTGTTCTCATGTCTAGCCAAATAACACACAACATACATTTCGGAGCAACTTCAGGCAGTTTGGGCTGAAAACCATATTTTCCCGAAGCTTCTTAATCAGTTATGCATTGGCGGGTAAAGTATAGATTTACATACTCTTCTCCAGCAAAAGCCCAACATATATTTTCTACAGAAGAGTCATTATTCTAAGTTTAAGAGTACATTGTTCCACAAACTGACTTGCAGAATTAATGCCCACTGCTGCTGACATCTATGTGAGATGTCCTTTACGTAGTTTAGGAAACCAAGCACTTCACATGTAATATTCATCTGCAGATCTTTCCCTGAGACACAGAAATATTGATTACCACTTCCCTGAATTTCTGTGATCAATGGTAGGTTAATGGGTAGGGCACAGGTTAGAAGACACTTAATTCTTAGTTGAGTTTCTTTGGCTAGGTCACTAAATCTCATCTGTGTTTGATTGATTTGTTTTTCTTTAGAATATAAATAGTTATGCTCTGTGCTACACACTAGAGATAAATTAGTAGACAAAATGGAGCCAGGACACAAGGTACATAAGGGACACAAAATTGAGTCACATGTAATTACATATTTTTGTTACTTATAAATTATAGTAACACCTTACTCTTAGAACATTAAAGTTTAATTAACACCCAGTATTAGCAAATGCAATGCTAACAAAGGAAAAGAGCTAGAAAGCCGAAGGCTTTTGGGGAACATTATTGGAAAGCTATTTGGAATGAAAATTGCAATAGATTTTAAGTATGAACACTGTGAGAATAGTCAGGGAAGATCCAAATAAAGTTAAGGAAAAGAAATGCATTATAGGTAGAAAATAAGAGAGAATTGATAAGCAATACTAGGTGTGAGAGAAACTGGTAAGTTGATGGAAGGTTGTAAAATTAGACGAACAAAGAAAATATATTAAAAAGGAGGGGATAGTCACGCCAAGAAGAAATCAATGTAATCACGTGTGGCTACCAGACCCTGTAGTTTTCGCATCTGTGAAAACAGGACAGTTGTATATTTATTTCACAACTTTTTTTAATCTTAAGGATAATGAGCCAGGACTGGAAAAATATATAAGTACTGGACGTGGTAGATGGTTTCAAGAGAACAGCTTTTTCTAGACAGAACAGGGCTGATACACATATGAAATCCCAAGAGACTGTGACAGTACACACAAGACCTGCACAGGTTCAAGCCAGACAAAATCTCAGCATAGAGGAAGGGACCTGGGCCCAAAGTCCTACCCCTAGCCTGCAGAGAGAGGGAAAATCAGGTTTTTCCAGTGAAGTGGCACTGGGTCTATCAACCATATTCTAGGGCAGCCTTCATATTCAGAAACAGTTGCCAACACCCAGAAGACTCCATGGTTTGGGTTGTTTTGCCTTAGTTTTTTTTTTTAATTTATTTATTTATTAAGGATTTCTGCCTCCTTCCCGCCACCGCCTCCTATTTCCCCCCCATCCCCTGAACAAATCCCTCTCCCTCATCAACTCGAAGAGCAATCAAGGTTCCCTGACCTGTAGGAAGTCCAAGGACCGCCCACCTCCATCCAGGTTAGTAAGGTGAGCATCCAAACTGCCTAGGCTCCCCCAAAACCAGTCCGTGCAGTAGGATCAAAAACCCATTGCCATTGTTCTTGAGTTCTCAGTAGTCCTCATTGTCCGCTATGTTCAGCAAGTCCGGTTTTATCCCATGCTTTTTCAGACCCAGGCCTTCATCAGGCGGTGAAAGGAGACAGAGACAGAGACCCACATTGGAGCACCGGACAGAAATCTCAAGGTCCAAATCAGGAGCAGAAGGAGAGGGAGCACGAGCAAGGAACTCAGGACCGCGAGGGGTACACCCACACACTGAGACAATCTGGGTGTTCTATCGGGAACTCACCAAGGCCAGCTGGCCTGGGTCTTAGTTTTGTTTTTTGTTTTTGTTTTTGGTTTTTGGTTTTTGGTTTGTTTGTTTTGTAGTGTGCTGTTTTGTGGTTTGATTATTTTTTAATTTTGTTAAATTAGAGAAGGATCTGGAAAGAGTTGGAGGAAGGGAAAATAAATACATTGTCAAAATATGCTAAATTCTCAAAAAAACAAAAACATAAAAAATTATGGACATTTAAAAGAAAAATTAGTGGCCCGGAGAAATGACTGAGCAATTAAGAACACTGGCTATTCTTTTAGAAGCCCCAGATTTGATTCCCAACACCTCCATGATGGCTGACCTGAGGGACCTGGCACCTTCTTCTGGCCACAACAGACACTTCATTCATGTGGTCCATAAACATACATATACATGAAACAAAAATACACATAAATGATTTTTGACATTTTTCTTTTATTTTTAATTTTATAATTATATCATTTACCCTTTCCCTCTCCTTTCTTCAAACTCTCCTTTACACACACACACACACACACACACACACACACACACATAAACACAAAAACATACACAAACACCCAAACACTCTCCTTGCTCTCTTTCAAATCGATGACCTCCTTTTTCACTAATTGTTACTTACATAAAAGCATATACATGAACATCTATATTCCTAAATAAATAAAGTCAGGTTGATCAGTCTGTATAGTGCTATTTGTGATGCATGTTTCCAGGACTGACTATAGGGATTAGACAGCCAGTCGGTGCTCTCTCTACTAAGGAAAACTATTTCTCCCCCTCCAGTATTCCATCATTGCTTATAGCTCTATGTGTAGAATTGAGGCTTCTTGGAATTTGTCATTCTCTTTGGCATTTCCATTTTTGTCGTTCTTACTTAGCTCATGTTTAGGCAGTCATGTTGGTGAAACTTTATGGGTTGAGTTTCTTATTATTATAGGAGATGCAATCTCACAGCTTACTCCCTGATACCTGTTTGTTAAAATCTTACCACCCTGTCTTCCAAAAAGTCTCCTGAGCCTTAGGTGCAGGGCTGTTTTGTAGACATATCCACTATGACTTGGCACTACAACTCTCATAAATTTATATAAAAGAATCATGAGGTTGTATTTACAAACTTTAACTAGAATTATTTTCTAGTTCTTCTTTCAGTAAGGACAACACAGGATCATGGCTTTACTGTTTTTTTCATTCTTGTGACAAGAATGGTCTACATACAGTACAGAGAGGCAGGTAATTTAGCAATAGACTCCCAGAGACAGAGCTTCGGGTATACCTGACTCTGAACCATTTGCTTCTAAATAATAGATGCTAGGCAATTATATGTCAGACATATTAATTATTCATTTGGATAATTTAAATTGATTTCAAATTATACTATATCATTTTCTATTAAGTTTCAAAAAGACTGTAAGGAATCCATTAAATCTCAAATCATTATCATTAATTTTCATTAAGATACATGGACACCAAATACATTCAATCTCTTAAAGCTAGTGATTTCCAATATTTGTCTGATCGGATTGCTGTGAGTGTGAGCCAAGTCCTGGCTACTGCCCTTCATAGATCAGAAGAACAACCTGTGTATATAGATATTTTTAGTTATTATTATACTACATGTATTATTTTGAGGATTTTTTTATTGTTATAACTATAATGTAATGAACTTCACAGCTTTCATGGGTCCTGAGGGATGTCTCAGTGAAGAAGGCACCTGAAACATAACACTAGCATCCTGACTTAGATTCCTGGAACCCCTATAAAGGTGAATGTATACATATATATATATATGTATCGTATCACACACACACGCTAAAAATGATTTTTATTTTTCACACCAGTCAGTGGCATAACTTTATTTAAGTAGTGCCCTAGACTGACAGCAGGGGAACCTGCATAGGCCCAAACTATACCCTCTGAATGTAGGTGATAGTTATGTGGTTTGATCTGATAAGGGGCAGTGCGAATTTGCTTACCCCAGGTCCATGAGCCCAGTCCCTATGGTGGGATGCCTTTCTTAGCCTTGTTACAGGGGGAGGGTCTTTGTTCTGCCTCAACTTGGTATGCCAGACTTTGTTGACTCCCCATGGGAGGCCTTACCCCCTCTGAGGATTGGATGAGGGTGTGGAACAGGTCTGGGAGAGGTGGTGGTGCAGAAGAAAGGAAGGGAGAAGGAACTTGGGTTGGCATGTAAAATGGAAAGAAAGAAAGAAAGAAAGAAAGAAAGAAAGAAAGAAAGAAAGAAAGAAAGGAAGAAAGAAAGAACATTTGCCTCTTGTGCTTATAAATACAGTATATATATTACATATGTATATATAATATATATATCACATGCATATATTATGTATGTATGCACACATATATTATATATGTGTATATATGTATATATATAATGTAATTTAAGAAGATGATATTTGATCTTAATAAAAATCTCAGTACCAGGCATACAAAATCTCCGAATTGTTGAAGGAAACCCAAGAGACATCCAAAGCAACACAGGCTATTTCTCTTGCTACCGGTTTCCTCCAAAAATGTGAACGTTGCTAAAGACATCCAGTACTCTGGACACATGGTTTGGAGAAATCCAATTATATCTGACCTGGAGGCCACCTCCCTGAGGATTAGCTTTCATAGTGCTAGAAGGTGACATGCAAGCCACCGAGGAAGAAAGGTGATTAATAGTCTTCTTATCCAGCTGCAGTACCTAATAACCACAACAATCACCAAAATGGCAAGGTATCCACAAGGTGCAGTACTGGCACTTACATTTAACTTCTGCAAAACAACATCTGTTTAATTGGACTTAAGGACTGTTCATTAGTAGAGAGTTCAAATCTGGCATGTGGCTTGTTAGAGCACAGACCTGTAGCTGGAGCATGATTAATACCTGGAAAAAGGTCTCAGTGAGGGAAGATATTGAAATGAATATGCAATTCCTGTAAGAAAACCTGAAAGATGAGGGGTTTGAAATAGTGGAGGTATAAGTTTCTAGCTATAATAAGTCCTAATATAGCTAGAGAGATAATAGCCCTTAAATCGTGGCCACTACAAACCATCTTTTTCCCAGAAGTATTTAGAAGAAGGAATAAGTGACAGGCACCCAAAAGAAATGTGTTACCCAGGACATGGCTGTGTTTTACTGAGTGTCAAGGCTCCAACTACACATGTAGCAGGAAAAAGCCTTAACAGTCAAGAGCGTTACTGCTATACCCACTGGACACATGGTGCCTGGCAAATTATCAGTGATTCTAGGAGTTAATGACTTTAACTCCCACCTGCAAACCTATGCAGCTTATATTAGACAAAGGATGCATGAGTCATAGTTCTCAGATCACTGAGTCGTATCAACTGCCATCATGTTCTTTGATAAATGACTGACAGGGTGCTGTCATAATCCACACTTTCTCCCACCATCCCCTTCTTCTTTGAGTGTAAAGTAGGTGATCAACTTTGAGAAACTGTTATTTAGTCATTTTCTGGGGGTGTACTGGGATGATCAATAGTCACAGGTAGTCACCTAGCTGCATTCTCTTAACCATGTAAGGCTATACAAGGTAGGTGTTATGAGCCAGGAAGGATATAAATACATCAACACATTATACTCTGATATTAGAAACTCCTCCTACCTGTAACTAAATGGTTGGCACACTAGAGTTTGCTTTTCAAATAAAAGTATTGAAGATGCCATTAACTCAGTCATGATCATTCACTAAGCTCCTCTGACTTGATCTTTAGATAATGAAGGACCTCTGAATCTACAGGAAGTCAATGCTAGAATAAAATACAGGCTGAATAAATCATGCATTTAGGAAAACCACTAATAGAAAATACCTAGGGAGAGAATGAGAGAAAAAGATATGGCATAGGATGATAGCAGAGTCTGTTCAAAAACAACATTTGCACATGGTCCTGTGTGAGATTCATGGAGTGGGTGGCCCAGATTTACAGAAGTGATGGAGAAGAGTCCTGGGGAATATTTGATGTTCTTTGTTGAAAATACTTTTCAGGGCATGCCCTCAACAATATATAAACAAGGCACTTCTTCAATCATCTACTCAGACACCATGTAAAATTCAAAAATAAAGCACTCAAGTTCTTCTAATAGCAGAGGTGTATTGAACTCAAGTCTCTTCTCACTGTTTTCATGGTGTATATAAGTATGTCCACAGCCTAATTCTTAGAATATATGAACTTGTCACTCATTTGGCAAGAGAGAATTGAGGTCATAGGTAGAATTATGACTGCTAATGTGGCCACTTTGAGGTGGGGCATTATTCTGATGCTCCACAAGGGACCAATGTAACCATAAAGACCTCTTTAAGTAGAGAAGTAAGGTAAAATAGAGACAGACAGACAGAATGTGAAGAATGAACCAATCATTGCTGGCTTTGAACAATAATGCGAAAGACCTCTAAATTTTGGAAAAGGTAAGATATTAGTCACCCCCAGTGTAACCCTGTATCCTGTCACCAATAAACCTTTCATATACACATAGCTTCTTCTAAATGAGTCCCATGGTTATAACAGACTACTGTTTGTGGACAGTGTCATGAGTTGTTGTCCTCTGAATCTCTAGCCATGCCGAGGTTTTCATTTAGATGTTCTGTCCCAACAGTTAATCTACTGTGCCCAGCAATCTTTTATCATTGAGGGCCTTAGTCCATCTCTACTACCTATATTAACAGTTCTCAAATGACCCTACCACAGGGGTCACATACCAAATACCCCGCATATCAGGTATAGACATTATAATTCACAACAGTAGCAAAAGTAGTGATGAAGTAGCAATAAAAATAATTTTATTGTTGGGAGTCACTACAACAAGAGGAACTATATTAAATCTATATAATCACTATCATGACATATACCTTGTCAAAAATTAACTTTTCTCTGTGACGTAAACCTAGTTCATATGATCAGGATATATAATCAGTTTTATTTGCCATGGAAACACATTCACTGTATTAGATTTGTTGGTTTTCTTTGCTTTGCTACTTAGCAGAGAAGAAGGGTGGATCCCTCCCTACTGAGGAAGATTTAAGCATTAAGCCTTCCCTGATCTAGATGAGAGGAAACTCATTTTTTTTTCATTACTAAAGATTCAGGCTTTGACTTAAATAAATCTGCTGTGAATAAACAAAAAGAGGATTTGAAGAGGGGCCACTCCTTATTAGAAATAAGGAGGAAGTATGATTTCTCCACAATTGAAAAAGATGCTGGGAAGAAGCTATCACAGACACTTGAAGTGCCACTTCATAAAGGAGTGGGCATGCTTCCCTGCTTTCTTTCTTTATGGATAGGATGTCCCATAACATTGTCTAGCAGTTATAAGATGGTCCTCCATCACTGTTAAGTGCTGTGGAGACTTTTGTTAGCTCATTCAGATACTGTTGCCCAGGAATAATGACATAATGGCCACCAGATTAGAGTTGGTCACTTTTTGCCAAACTTCATATAAAACTCTGATATGGATCATATGGCCTCCTTCAAAAGATAAGTTTAGTTACTAAGCCTCGGGTCTATGAATGTGATATTATTTAGAAATAAAGTCCTTGTTGAAGAAACTATGTTGATATACAGTTTTTAGGATGGGCCCTAGTCCAACATGACTGGTCTTAAACAAGAAGGAAATTGGGGGGAAATGCAAAGAAGGTCTATGATGACAGCCAGAGAAACCAAAGTCATGCAGCTTTAAGTCGGGAACACCAAGAGCTTCCTGCTGTCACAAGATACTGAGTCTCCTTCAAAAAAGATAGACATTGCAGGTTCCTCAATTTTGTATTTCCAATATCTACAACTGTAAGGGTAATGTTGTATATAAGCATGTCACAGGACGGGGTGACAGCAGCCTGAGGAAACTAACATCCAGTCTTCAAGAGGAATCTTACTGACCAAGAAGGAGAAACCCAGGACATCTACCCACAGAAGCATAAGGAGAACCTTTTCTTCTGGCATGGTTATGTGGTGACCTCTGAGGGCTCCAGGCACTTTTGCATTCATGGACCAATTTTACTAGCAACAATCGTAAGAACTGTTAAAGTCTTATGGCTTCTTACCTGTCAACTACGGAGCTCCAAGTTGGTTTCAAGTACCTATAAAAAGATGAAAGGCAATAGTCCCTCAAATGATTTCATGTCACATTTGTAACTGCATAGATACAGAGATGATTGTGTTCATAGTCTGTGTTCAAGTATTTCAACCTCAATCTCAGTTAAAATAGAGTTAAAACACTGTTCCTTTTTATGTGATATTTTTATTATTTTTATTGTGCCATACATTTTTTCTTCTCCACTCCCTTCCTCCTTTCTCCCCTGCTATCTTCTTTGATAACCCCCACACTCCAAATTTACTCAGGAGACCTTGTCTTTTTCTCTTTCCTATTTAGATCCATTTATTTCTCTCTTAGGGTCCACTTTGTTGTCTATGTTCTCTGGAGTGGTGGATTGTAGGCTGGTTTTTTTCCTTGTTCTATGACTAAAAGCCACTTATAAGTGAGTACATATTATATTTGTCTATCTGGGTCAGGATTACCTCACTAAAAATGTTTTTTTTCTATATCCATTTATCTGCCTGCAAATTTCAGGATGTCATTTTTTTTTTTTTTTACTGTTTTGTAGTACTCCATCGTGTAAATATACCACATTTTTTAATCCATTCTTTTGTTTGGGGGCATCTAGGTTATTTCCAGGTTCTGGTTATTACAAACAATGCTGCTATAAACATATTTGAGCACATTTATTTGTTGTATGATTGAGCTTCCTTTGGTTATATATCCAAAAGTAGTATTGCTGGGTCTTGAGGTAGGTGGTTTTCTGAGAAATCACCATATTGGTTTCCAAAGCAGCTATACAAGTTTGCACTCCCACCAGAAATGGAGGAGCATTTCCTATACCCACATCCCCTCCAGTATAAGCTGTCATCAGTGTTTTTCATCTTAGACAATCTGACAGATGTAAAATGGAATCTCATTGTTTTGATTTGCATTTTTCTGAAGGCTAAGGATGTTGAGCATTTCCTTAGGTGTCTTTCAGCCATTTGAGATTCATTTGTTGAGAGTTTGCTGTTTAGGTCTGTTGAGTATTCCATTTTTTATTGGATTATTTGTTCTTTTGATTTCAAATTTCTTGCATTCTTTATACATTTTGGAGATTGGTCTTCCTTGTCATATGAGGTTGGTGAAGATCTTTTTAAGGCCTTTAAGAAAGAAATTGAAGAAGACACCAGAAAATGGAAAGATCTCCTATGCTCTTGGGTAGGTAAAATAAACATAGTAAAAATGGTAATCTTACCAAAAGCTATCTACAAATTCAATGCAATGCCCAGCAAAATTCTTCACAGATCTTGAAAGAACAATACTCAACTCCGTAAGGAAAAAGAAACAAACAAACCAAAGGCAAGGATAGCCAAAGCAACCTTGTATAATAAAGAAACTTCTGGAGGTATCACCATCTCTGACTTGAAAATCTACTATAAAGTTATAGTACTGAAAACAGCCTACTATTGTCATAAAAGCAGACAAGATGACCAATGGAATCAAAACTGAAGGCCTGGATATTAATACACACAACTACAAATACCTGAGTTTTGACAAAGAAGCTAAAAGTATAACATGGTAAAAAGAAATCTTGCTCAACAAATGTTGCTGGCATAACTTGATATTATTATGGAGAAGAATGCAAATATACCCATATCTGTCATCATGCACAAAACTCAAGTCCAATGGATCAAAGACCTCAACATAAAACCAATAACACTAAACCTCATAGATAAGTAAGTGGGAAGTACACTTGAATGCACAGGCACAGGAGACCACTTCCTAAATATAACCCCAGTAGCATAGACATTGAGAGCAATAGTTAATAAATGGGACCTCCTGAAACTGAAAAACTTCTGTAAAGCAAAGGACACGGTCAAGAAGAAAAAACAGCAGCCCTCTGAATGGAATACAATTCTGTTCTCAAGGTACCTCCTCCCTTCTGTTACTAATCAGTTACTCACTCCTGCTGCAGTAAGAGTAGGAAGGCTGCAGCTCTTGGAGTTGGAATGACTGATAAATACATTGTTGTAATGTATGTTTTAAATGTGCAGCCCTCTCCTGTTTTTCTTTGATATCATGTCATGTATGGCAGTCTAGATAATGTAGTGTGTTATTTATTTCTGCATGAAGAAGCTCCTTAGAGTAGTAACACACTGAGCAACACTAGCATACTGAATGAAAAGCACTTCAAAGACTATAGGGGAAAAGAATCTATGGTACATGGCAGACGTTCAAGGAATATTGACTGTGATAGTTAATCTTGTCAGTTTGATGGGATTTAGAGTCACTAGCAGCCAAGTCTCTGGGCATGCCTGCCAGGGATTATCTAGATCAGATTAATTGAAGTGGAAGACCTGTCTTGACTGTAGGTGGCATCATACCATGGCTAGGCTCCAGGACTGAACATAAAAATAAAAGCCAGCTAAGCCTGAACATTTATCTCTGTGTCTTGTTTATAATTGCCTTCTGACTGGCTGCTTCATGCTCTTGCTGTCTTGCCTTTTGTGCTGCAACAGGCTGTACCTTTAAACTGTGCACCAAGTAAATCTGTCTTTCTTAAATTGTTTGTGTCAGGGTATTTTATCACAGTAACTGATGTCACCAAGACATTTACCAATCACGGTAAAGAGGAAACATATAGGAAAGACTGCATGATTGAAATGTACCCAGGGTTTGCTCTCAGATTTCCTAACTAGGCTCAATTAGATAATTCACCAGAATTCATCAGCCTGTGCTACATAGTGAGACCCTACATAAAAGCAACAGGAGGAAAAGAAGGAGAAGAAAGAAGAGAAGTGGTTTCAAGGAGAAAAATAAAGGAGGGGGAAGGAGACAAAGTCGTTACTGAAAGCTTTATGAAATTTCTTTAATTTGAAGTTCTTAAAAATTGTTGGGTATGTTAATTATTTAGGCAGCTTTTATGAACTTCAAGACTCCTGACTCCAAAATCATGATGTCAGCAGGTATGGGATTAATGGGAGTAATATATAGTTGAATAATGACATTCGGTGTTATAACAACATATTCTCCTTTGATGCATATGGTTGAACATCCAAGTCATGTTTTATTTTTCGGAAATGTATTTACTTTAAAGAAATTTTACATTTTACTTTATATGCTTTATTGAAAATATACAGATTTTATTTTTAGATGCTTACTGTGCCATCTTATAATGATCAGCGGAGAATCCCAAATGAATGTTTTAAAGCAGTAAATCAGTCAGTGCTGTGTTTCGGTTACATTCACATACCTATGAATCACTGGAGGTCCTGTGAAGATTCTATATCTAATGCCCTGCAGCTGTGCTAGATCTAGAATTCCATACTGAGGCTGATGCTTCCAGGGTACAGAACACATTTTCCTCAAGAATACACTGAATCACTTTCCAAACTGTGACACATAAAACAGATGTCTCAGCATGTTTCATCAAAAGGGCCCCTTGGTCCTATAAAACTTCATCCTGCACATCATTACCTTACTACACTATATTATATGAAAAGTTGTCACCAAACTTATTATTCTAAGAGACAGAGATTATTTGAAAGGCTATATGCTGTAATTCTAAACCTGTAACATTCTCAGAAAGGTAAAATATGAAAACCATCAAAGAAGTCAAAATCAGGGCTTGACAGAGAGGAAGGTATGAGTAGGTGGGGAACAGATGATTTTCAGGATAATTAATCTACTCTGTAGGATGCTATAATGTTGGGTATAGATTTTATATTTGTTCATCCCATAAGGTGCATAGAGTGTATAACAGTATTGGACCTCATGGGGTGGTGGTGGTGCACTCCTCAAATCCCAGCACTAGGAAGGCAGAGGCAGGCAGATCTCTGAGAGTTCAAGGCCAGCCTAGTCTACAGAGTGAGTGCCAGGACTGGCTCCATAACTACTGGGAAACCTTGTCTCAAAAGATAATAAATTAATAAGTGTTAAACCTTAGGTAAAATGTGGACTTTTGATAATAGTATTTTAGTATGTCCCCCTTTTGTTTTTCAAAGACAAGTTTTCTCTTTATAATAGCCATGGCTGTCCTGGAACTCCCTTTGTAGACCACGTTGGCCTCAAACTCACAGAGATCCACTAACCTCTGCCTCTGGAGTACTGAGTTTAAAGGCTTTTGCCACCAGAATTTTAGCCCGGCAGCATCAGTATCTTAAACAGTAAATCCATTAGGACAATGGATAAGTGTGATAGTTTATCATTCATTGTATCTCCATTATGCTCAATAAGTTAACTAAGAAATCAAGAAATATAAGGCTAAATCATAGCTCACAGTAATCTTCCCAGTCAGTGGTCCTCAAATATGACAGCAGATTAAAATTATTTGAGCCTTTTTAAAAACATTTGATGGTAGAACTTTACACAGAAAGGAATCAATGCCTCTGGGAGACAGGAAGAAATATTAAATAGGAATGTAGCAGGTGAATATTATTCACAAGAGGTAGAAAATTGTGAGCACAACTCATAACCACATATGGGAAGTATGCGTATGAAAAATTCATACTCATTCACAACCAGTTAACAAGGATTTCCAAAATCAACATCTTTGCCTTGCTCACAGCTTGCTGATATTATCTATCTCTTCCTGGATGTAAAGAGTGCTTCCTCTTTCTTTGTGGTCCACCCTAGCTATGTATCATAACAATAACTTCCAGTTCAATAAAAAGTTTCCCCTCTGTGACACCGAGATGACTCTGAGGCTAAGAGCACTTACTAATTTTTCACAGGACTGAAGTCCACTTCCAAGCATCCAAGTTATAAGGCCTATAACCAACCTCCTGTAACATCTCTATGGGTCCTGACACTTTCTTCTTGCGTACACAGGTACTAACACACCGGTATCAGATTCACATTTACATACAAGTGTATTACTTTTAAAAATTTGGAATAGTACTTAATTTGGTTAAAGGAGTGAGTTAAAGAATCACCAACACTGTAATAACTAGGTCAGAATTCTGTTTTACATATATAGCCATAATCTGGTGATTATATGTGCAGACTTTAGAATTACTTTATGACTAGAAACATCTAGAACATACTTTCTTTCAGAAGTGATTCTCCAATTTTAAAGTATTTGTGAATTACATGGGCCACCTACCAAAATGTATATATTCTGGAATTGAGAGAAACTCAATGGGTAAGACCATTGCCTTTGCCCCAATGATGATACAAATTTGAATTCAGAGCAACCATGTAAAAAGTTATGGGTACTTCTTCCACCAGAATTAGAGAGTAGAAACAGTTGAATCCATAGAGTTCACTACCCAAGTCAGACCAGAGCAAAATGCTGTCTTCAGTTAAGTGAGAAACTACCTTAGAGTAATTTGGCAAAATGTAATAAAGGAAGACCCTCAAGTCCTTCTTCAGCCTCTAATGTACAGAGCTTGTTGCACGCACACAATTCCCCACACATACACACTCACACATCATTAATAAATGACAAAATAATACAATATTCCTCTTCATCTGGTCCAGAATGAAACATGGGATTCTGCCTTCTCTGTAGGCTCCCAGGTGAGATTAAGGCTGCTGCTTTCCAGATATCAAAGACACTAGTAAATAGAGGTTGCAAGCCGAGAGCAGCCATGGAAATGGAAATTGCCTGAGTGGGTTCCACCTTACCAGTGAGTGTCCTTGGAACAGTTGCTCAGTTTCTCAGCTCTCCATTTCCGGGGCTCTAAAATAACCCCAACAAGCTGCCGTGAGGACTTGAATGAGCACTTCACAGGCAGCACTTAGAGGATTCCCTCCGTAGTAGGCACCTCATGTCCGTTACTTTTTTATCATTACCGTCTTCATAGAGAGAAGTACCCTCTAGTTTTCATGGGTCAGAGTGTAGCTGAAAGGTAAACTAGTTTACCAAAGGTCACTGTTTTGCTAGTAATATGTCTAACTGGAATTTTAGTCTAGATGTTTGGACCTTCCATTGACTCCCACAGCTATGTAGCAGTGTGCCGTTTACTGTTATGTTACTTTGGGCTTCTCTCCACCATGCTGTTGGTGGAGAGAACGTTGATCTCAGTAGTAACAATTGCTTATAGTGATTTAAAGTTTTACCAAAAATCTCTTGGCATCCCCTTCAAAAGTGGAATACCTTTGCCCTCCCATGGAGTCTGGGCTGCAAGTTAGCAATTGGTCTCTCATGAGTACATGAGACAGAAGAGTAATGCAGGATTCTTGAGACCAGATCATTAAAAACACTCTGCTCTCTTTCCTCTCTTTTGACCCACACTTCTCAGAAGTGAGCCACCATCTTAGAGAGACACTCAAGTGGCCTTCTGGGGGGGGTCACATGTCTCATCAGGGAATGTGTCCTTTTTCCAACAGTTGTAGAGAAATGAGACTTCCTGTCAACTACCATCCAAGGGAGGATTTTTTTTTATTTTTTTTTTTTGTAGTGGCCAAGCCTGAAAAGCAGCACAGCCATACAGTGCATGTGCAGTACCATCTCCTGTGTTCTCCATTAGAGGGACCCTGCTAATCTTAATCTAAACCTAAAAAAAATGGATAACAAACGTTCCTTGTTTTAAGCAAGTAGTTTGACATGCAAAAATAATCAATGTATCATTTGCCTATCTGTGTGCTCTAATAGACTGGAAGTCTAGTACCTAGCAAAACATATATTAATCTATTTACGAATCAGATTACCTCTCCACTCTCATATCCATCCAGGATCTGCTGAGAATCTACAAGTTCTCAAGTGATGCTTTTAGATATTGGCAATACAATGATTAAACGTGGCACATAACTACCCTTAAAGAATTCACTATTCAGTCAAAGACGGAGATTAGTGTTTAGTAAGTAACTGTTAAATGAGTGAAAACAATACACAGCAAATAAAGTCAAGCCTTAGTTATTGTTAAATACTTCAAAAATGTGCTGATGTAATCCCAAGGAGCCAAATATTGCTTACACACTTTTCCAGTTTACTGCAGGCAGGACAGCCCAAGACAACAATATATGATGGTTTGTTTTTTGTTTTTAATTTTGCAGTAAAAAAGTAGATTTGTACAATGGCATTGATTGATGTAACATCACTAACAGATGCATACATGCATCTTATGTATGCACAAGGAAATATAAAATTATAGGTGGTTGTAGATGTATGTTTGCAGCAATTACCCATAAGAAAATAAACAAAAATCAAAATTGCCCAACAAATATAGATTAAGCCTTTTTAACTCTTGTCAATGTATTGAAATTTCAAGGGAGAGGCAAATATGTCAGATAGTACCATGGGCTTCCAAATTTGGGGAAAACATGCAAATAAAGTAATGCTGTTTAACAATTAAATTATTAAATTATTAATATTAAATTAAATTAATTAAAATAAAATCAGTGAGCTAAGAAAGACTATACTAATAAATTAAGAAAAATATTCCTGAGACAGAAATTACCTGTATGTATCGATTTTATTTAATGCTCAATTGAAATAAATTCATAAATGGAAAAGTTTTAAGATTTTTGCTTTGTTTCTGTTTCTTTTAGATTTATTTTTTATTATTTTTAAGTATGTGTGCGTATGTGTATACACGTGTGAGAGAGAGAGAGTGTGTGTGTGTTTATGTGAATGTGTGCAGGTACCCTTGGAGGTCTGGCTCCCCTCTGGAGCTGGAGTAACTGTCATGAATCTCTTTAACATGGGTACTAGGAAAAGAACTCAGGCTGTCTATAAGGAGAGTATGAACTCCTAATCTCTTAGCCATTTCTTTAGGCTGAGCCCTGCCCTTCCACCTCTTTGGGAACAGTAGATTTGATGAGCAGCTGCTGGCAATGCAGAACTATAATGCAGAAATGATATGATGTAAGGCTAATACATCAGGGGCTCGGCATGTTTACTCAGGTGATCTCTGCAACCTCAGAGGTAAGGAGGAGGTTCCTTAGCTCTGGATACAAGTGGCCTACTTCAAAGGAAGCTAACAAACCTTCCTTAGGCTCTAGGGTCTACTTGAGTGGAAAAGAGAAGGAAAATATCACAAAGTCTATATGTCTCCATCCTTACAAAATCTTACAAATAACATGCCAAAGTGATGTATTTTGGGGTAATATGTAGTGAAACACTGAGGATATGGTGTTTCACTGAAAAGTTTTCATTTTATGTGGTTGAAATTCTAATATATAAACATATTTATATATGTATATGTATGTGTGTGTGTTTATACGTGCTTGTGTCAGTTCATGAGCACCACATGTGTGTGGGTGCATAGAAAGGCTAGTGAATGTCAGATCCGCTGGAACTGGAGTTCCAGGGGATTGTGATCTGTTTGATATGGGTTCTAGGACCTGAACCTGGGTCCTTTGGGAGAGAGAGCAGTAAGCACTCTTGAACCTGAGTCACCTCGCCAGTCCTTATCACTTGTTATTTAATTAGGAGATTTGACAGAGACTCAGTCACAAGCTCAAACATCCCCATATAGAAAAATTTCTAAATTTTCAAATATTCCTGTAAAAAATTAATTAAAATTTATAATTAAAAATTTAATTACAAATGAATAACATAAATTCTAAAAATAATCTAATATTGGAGCATGTTGAGCATCACAGATCTGGAATTACTAGTACCTATGTCCACACCCGGCTATATTTATATAGGTTCTGGGTTTTGAACTCAAGACTTGCAAGAGCAGCACTTTACTGACTGACTGATCAATCTCCTCATCTAAAACAAGCTTGTTTCAGAGGACCATGTTCCTTGAGTGTCCTTGATAAAACTATTTCCTGACATTACTCAGTGCAGGTGATTTCGGGGAAAAGAATCTTTTGCAACACCTCCAGAAACCCAGCTTCTGGAAGAGTCTGGCAACAAGAAATGAAATGAAACCCAAGAAACAGAAGCCAGAGACAAGAGGCTCTGATTCCACAGTTTAACCTCTTCCCTCAGGTTAATTCACAGCTTTAGTTTAGAGGAAAGCTTTCTCCTAAGAGCCTTCATTTGCAAGACAAAGGACAGAATAAAAATGAGCCCTTGCACCCAAATGACTGATTTGCCATTTTCTAGGCCTTTTGTGGAAGCTCAGCTCTAAAATGATACTTTCTCTACTGTTTCCATTACAAATTCACTTAACATCTTAAAATGATTTTTAATCCCTCAAGACTCAAGGACAGAAATCCCCCCCCCCCCCGGAACCCTGTTATCACACAGGGCTCTCGGTTTAGGTAGCTCTGTCTTTCTCTGTTACTAGATTTGCTTTCAATTGTTAGTCGATTATAGGAATAAGTTCTTGGTGTTATTAAATGGATTCTATTTTAGATAAAGCAGATCCTGTACTGCTAAAGCCACTGGCATTGAGTGATAGCTATGTAAATGAAAAATAGAAGGTAGTTACCCAGGCTATTCTCTGCTTTAAGCTTTGGTTTAAAAATGCATACAAATACTATAATCACAAGAAGAAAATGAAAAAATAAAAAATAAAAGAAGAAATGCACCCTTTGGTGGTCCACTTCCATCAAAGACACAAAATGCTCACCTAAAAGTTCAGACCTTTATTTAGTGGGACATAAGCAGTTCAATTTGATAAATGGTTTAAAAATAAAGTGTGCCACTAAATCATCAAGTATATTTATTAATTAATGCTAATAAAGGTTGTTTCCTTTTCTTTTTTAAGTATGTGGGCATGTGTTCATGTTTATGAATAGGTGTGTAGGTGAATATTGTGTGTGCATGCACATGTGGATGACAGGGAAAATCTAGGGTGTCATTTTTCATGTTTCTTCTATCTGTCTATATCTATCCATCCATCTATCCACCATCTATCCATCTATCCATCTATCCATCTATCCATCTACCCACCCATCCATCCATCCATCCATCCATCCATCCATCCATCCATCCATCTATCTATCTATCTATCTATCTATCTATCTATCTATCTATCTATCTATCTATCTATCTATCTATCTACTCTGTTTGTATTTCTCCTGTGACAGCGTCTAGCATGAAAATAAATTGGAGAACCATCTAGTATTTACTGTCCCAGGGCCTGGGATTATAAGTGTGTTGAGCATGTGTGGCTTTTGTTGTTTTACTTTAATGTGTTTGTTTTGTTTGGGGGGGAGGATAAGGGAGAAAGAAAGTGAGAGTTGAGAGAGGGGAGAGAGAGAAAAAAGAAAGAAAGAAAGAAAGAAAGAAAGAAAGAAAGAAAGAAAGAAAGAAAGAAACAAACAAACAAACAAACAAACTTGCTTGTGAAGTCAGAAGACAGTTTGTGGGAGTATTTTCTCTACTTATGTGTGGGTCCTGGGGATAGAACTCAGATTCTTGGAGTTAGTGGCAAGTGCCTGTGCTTGCTGAGCACATTACAGCAGCACCATTACTGGATTTTTTTTTATTTTATTATTTTTTTACATCGATTCTGGGGATAGAACTAAAATATTTTCCAATCATTATACAGATGCAGCCAACTCCCCATTTTAGTTATTTCCTTTTCTTTGTGGATATTCTTCAAAGTTGGCTTTGGAAAAAAAAAAAAGACTTTCAAATGTACTCAGACTTTAAATGTTATTTATTATTATTGTCATCATTGTTATTAGACAATTAAATGTGTTTGTGTCATATAAATTCTAAGTGTATATATGGATCAGCTCAACTAATTCACATAAGAATTCCCCAGTACTTAAAAGCTTTATCCTCTGTCCCTAATGCTTTTGTCAGGTAGAAGTAAAAGCACAAAAACTGGGGATCTCATCACAGTGCAGAGTGAGATCTCAGTGACAACAGGGCATGAGGAATTGGGTGACTCTTCTCTTAATGACTATGTCTCTGTTATCATTTCCTGACTTCCTAATGTCTTAAGGAAAAAATGAAAAAAATGGTATATATATATATATATATATATATATATGCTTTAGTGTGGGGGGTATGTTTATGAAAGTGAGTATTCATTTTTTGATATTGACCTGATTTCAAGTTATCCATGTTTGCTTAGGATGTTCCTTGCAAAGAAAGATGAATTTCAGATGGTGCTGCTACCCCGACCCCTCTCTACATTCTGCAAGTGTCAAATATCTCTTACTAAACCGTACTAGGGCTTCTGTGAACTTTCTCCAAAGTAGGTCCTCCCTTTGGAACTATCAGCACTAAGATTGCTAGATCATGTAGCAAGAACTCTCCTCACAAAAATGTGCTAATCCTTGACATGGTCAGGCCTCATCATCTCAGTCCTTGTCATGTTGGATCACCCAGGTCACTCTTCAATTTGAGCTCTCTAGACTCTAGAACTAGATTCTCTTCTCTCATGTATGGTGCTTCCTTTTAGTGAGTTTCTACAGGTTGATCTACACCTGTTCCTTTGTTATTACATTTCTATTTCTCCTTGTAATAGGAATTGACCACATCTTTGTCTCCACTAAAACCATAAATCCCATTGCTATGGTTCCTACATCTAGCTATAGACATTAATAAAGTCTCTCTTACTGTTTCTTAGCAAGAGCCACAAAATTATATCTTCTGCAACATAAAAACGGGTTACAGGTGTCCACCCTGTGCTTGATAAAGACCAGAAGATCTAGATGCTTTTAAAGTAATTTATGAAATCTTAACATTTCCACAGCAAGAATCTCTAAAGTGATTCAACTACTCCAACTCATTTGTTTAAATTTAGGGATCCCTAGGATTCCCCCCAACCAATCCAAAGGTCTCTGGAGTCCTTTCATTTAAGAATTCTTTCTTTAGATCACTCTACAGACCTTATCCCAAATGCGGCAATCCTTTCTAAGAACTGAAACAGATGGCATACTTAGAATAAGACGTAAGAAACTCAACGCAGACCTGAGCTCTGCTCCTGCAAGCTGGGTGACCTGGAGTAACTTCTCACAAACCCAAGGTCATCATTTCTCTTTTGTAGTCCCTGAATCATAGTTAATTTCATTAAATAACTCAATAGTTAGCATACATATTCAGTACAAACTATATAAAAATAAAAAAGATGTGACTGTATAGATACTCTTATAAAAGGGGAGCTAGCACCAGATTTAGAGCTGAGGACAGAATGTCAGGAAATTGTCTCAAATGTATAAAACAGAATTAATTTTCTTCCTTAAAATACAAATGTCTCTATGACAGCAAGAATTAACAGTTTGAAATTTTCTTGGCAGTAGTCAGCAGCACCTCATGGTAAAGATATACAATTTTGTAGAAAGCATCTGGTCATTCTTTATTTCATCAAATTCTCACATAAATTTATGAAATAGTCAATATTATCACCTGCACTTCTTTCCAGATGGGACAATAGAGAGCAGTGAGTCTGAGAACAGTGAGGTGTTTGGGATAAACTTGAATTATTAATATGCAAAGCAGAAGGAATATACTTCTAATCATATGGCTCTGGTTCCAAGGCAGAAAGGTGAAAAAAATGAAGAAGTTGTGATGAATGGGAAGACATTTTTTTATCATGACAGAAGCTGGAGAAGAGTCTCACTGCAGCTCTGAAGGCCACTTCTAGCCCTAAAATGAGGTGAACCCAATAGACCACTTCATGGAAAATTGGAACCATGAATTTGTAATTAAAAGCAGATATGAAATCATCATGAATTAGGTGGGATGTTCTTGTTTGTCTTTTGGCAAACCATTTTGCTTCCACAAGATGGTATTTTAAATTGCTTTCCTTCTCTGTGCATGTACTAAACGACGGCAAATCTCCAAACAACCTAGTTTCACAACAACTTTCTCCTGGTTGAGGAGACTTGTCTTAATTAAATGTAAACACATTTGGCGAAGTAGTGCAGTAAGGATCTAGTGCTTCCCATGATGGATGGAGGGAGCTGCCATCAGAGTTTCCCATCAGTCAGGAATGTTTGGTTTGAATATCAAGAGATTTCGTTAAGGACTGAGCCCAATACACAGGATGAAAATTGAATCTTCAACACAGATCCAAGTAGGCCAATCTTACAGAGGTAACAAATAGTTAAGAAGAGAAATTCTTCTGATGTGCTCGGTTATGATGTAAATACTCAAAACTCAATGAAATCTGTAAGAACTTCTTGGCCAGAATGGTAACTCATGAAAATGAAAAAATCTAGTCATCATAAATTTAGCTTTAGAAACTACAGATGCAGATGACTATGTACCATCTTGCATCTTTTCATTAGATGCTAAGTCTTGCTTAGCAACTCATGCTATGATCATAAGGAGTGTGTGAAACATGCCTGTGTTCATAGTTTTTCAGACACAATTGAACGGCACACCCATGGGTGGCTGGTTTTTCTATATTAAAACCACTCAATCTTGCACTAGCGTTTCAATTTGACTTTACTTCAAAACTCTTTTTAACTGCTGTATGTCACATGTTGAGTGTCTTCTTGAGAAAGAACCTTTAGATGAATGTAAATACTTTGGGATGCACCAGATCATTAACAACCCTCAGTACTGCTACACAAATTCATAGTAATTGGAAAACACAGGCCAGGATTTCCTGGGCCGTGTAAACTCAAACAGGAAATAGTAATTCCAAACTTTCCATTTTAGGCATGAGACAATGCATATGTGCTGGAGGGAAAAGCAAACATGAGACAAGTTTCTGCTTTGACAACTTGAACTACTTCAGATACCAAGAGACAATTGCTTGTAGTGATGCAGATATGTGCATGACTGCAATTCCTCAAGGTAATAAAAATAATTTCTGTTTGAGAAATGCGAAAACTGTTAAAAAAAGGGGGGGGTATGACTATAGAAAACTTTACAGATAAACAGAATCAATTACTCTTCTATAGAAACTCTTCCATTTATTCTTGACAATCACCCTAGAGTTTGCATTGATCCACTTTTGATTCCTGGGGTCCAAAAGCCCAGAAAAATTTACTGAGGGACATACAGCAGGGCTTAAATGGCACAAAGTCAAGAGCAGGTTGACTGACTCAGATTTGCTTTACTATACCTTCCCCGATAATTTGAAACATCAAGTTCGAATGTAGACACTACTGTATAACTGTGTGGAATGACTATCAATGGTTGTCATTATCCAGAAATAATTGCTAAATTAAGTCATTCAAGTAGTCTCTCATACAGTTTTTGTGCTTTCTAAAATTTCTGAACTAAAGTCTCTTAAACATATCTTCTCATCATTAAATTTAACTCTCACATAGAAAGGCCATTTATTACCTAGCCTCACTATTCTTCAGAGCCTAACCATAGTAGGTACGCAGAAAAAAATTGTATTAAGTTCATTATAAATACTTCAGATTTAAAAATGGAATGTCTGTGTTAGATAGATGGTTCAGTAATTAAAGGCTCAGCTCACAGGCAAAAATATAAAAATGGAATGCTCATTTTACCATATATGCATAGGTAAATATATGCACATCATATGTAAAACATGCTTACATATTCTACATATCTATAATGCACACAAATGAGTATATGCAGTGGTTACATGAATTATTTTCCTAAAATAAAGGTTAATAAACATTTTCTGACTTCTCCCAATATTACTTAGTATGACTTCTGCTACTATTCTAAAATTATACACTGAACAACAAAACCACATAAAGGGGAGAAAGGACATGAGAACCACTACGATTACTAACTACTTCTGTGATAAAACAATAAGTTTTCTTTCATGCTTGCTTGAAGTCAGGTGGACAAAAGAGAAACAGAATTAGATAAACAATCTTTTGATATAACAAAAGAAAGCATATTAATGCATCAAGAAATCTTAGCTGTAATTGATCCTGTGGGCATTCCCGCTGAGAAACACTCTGTAATTTTGATAACATTGTTCATAGACACATGTTCTTTTCAAAATTTCTTGTGCTCTAGCTGTGACTGGAAAATTCAAGCCCTCTGATGAGTTCAGTAGATATTAATGAGTTGAAGAGCTTCCTATCAAGTATTCTATTAAGAAATGATAAAAGTGGAGGAAGACATATGGTTCATCACTTAAGAGCACTTGCTTCTTGCAGAGGACATAAATTTTTTCTCCTAGAACCCATATCAGGTAGATTACAACTGTCTAGAAGTACAGTTCCAGAAGGTATGAGCATTTTCTTTTCTCCACAGATTTCTCCACACATGATTTGCTCCTATATGCATATAATGACACACACACATACATACACATGCACACTTGCATATAAAATAAAATGAGAACAGCATAACATCCCTGACCATTACATTCTAGAAAACTCTTTCAAATATAATATATATCCTAAACCCTGGTGATTTGAAATTCATATTAGTACATGTAATGGATTTCGGCATGAGGATAAAAGTTGTGTGTTTTGTTGGTGTATATTAATATATATATATTAGCATATATACATTCATACGCATACAACACACACACATATTTTTTCTGATTACAAATTTTTTTTCTCCCTTTAGAGGAATTCTGCATCTTTTCAAACTTGATCTTTTGGCCTGAATGGAATTAACTCTTCATTTCATGAGTAGCTACATAATTCAGTTCCTTTTTCCCTGGCCATGTTTCCTGCACAGAGTACTATGTTGGAGCCAGGAGGAAAGTTGTACCCCACCCATGCTAAATGCAGTGTGAAGACAGCAAGTTAAACTGGGGGTTGCCTATAAATACAGAAATAAATAGAAATACCTAGTGCCTGTGAGTAAGCTGGTATGACTTTCAGTGTTTCTGGATTCTCTCATATCTGAAGAAATCCTGGAGTTTTCAACTTATATTAGAATGCTGACTTGGCCTAAGACTCTTAACATAGCAGATCCGTAATATCTAGAAACAAGCCAAAGAAACCTTCACATTCATATTTCATAATATGACAACTAAGAAAAATGAATGAAACATTCTCCTGAAAAGTACCTAAGATATATGCAGAACCCTCACCGGATGGCACACATCACAACTGAATATAAGTTCATGCATAATATACAGACAGATATTACAGACATTTTAAAGTCTGAAAATATTCATACAAGATAAAGATATCAGAGTGAAATTTTTGTGACACACTCAAAATGAATAATTACCCCTCAGCTGAGGATGAACATTTGTTTTACTACTGTCTTACCAGGCAATTCCGTTATTGTGTGAACATCCTAGGGCATACTTACAGAAACCTAGATGGTATGGGTCCATGAGTAGTATCACAGCTACTGTTTTATGTTATTTTCTTGCAATTATGAGTGTACTCTAAAAGAATAGTAAAGGGTACAACACAGTAAATATATAAAGCACCCACCTAGACATTTATTAACACTCTTTGATATTAAGTGCCACACCACATACATTTGGATTGTTATGGTTTCATGCATATGGCATCAAAGGAGGTTTGTGTGGACCAAGAGGAAAACCTCCTGAGTAATGCTTTGTGTGATGACTTCACCATGACCGTGTCACACAGCAAAAGGAAGTTTCCTGTTTTACAGGATATGCCTGAGCTACAGATTTATTACAGCTCAGGATCCAACAAAGTGGTAGGAGAAAGAGTTCAATTCCTCCTTGATTGTAATAACGTCTAGATATGGGCAGAAAGAGGCCTCAGGCTTCCATACAAGGTGGTCTGAAAAGGAATTATCACGTAAGAGTAGGATCTTCCCCAGCCATAAAAATGATAACCAGTATCCAGTGTCTTTTGCTCTATCTAGATGTACTAATGTGGAAGAAACAAATGAGTTCCCATGCATCTCAAGAGGCTACTGATGAATATGGGCCTTCCAGTGGTAAGTACCTATGGTTTACTATGAAGTGTCTCACAAAGTTTGTTTCAAATCTTAAGTTCCACAAATAAAGGGGCTATTCATTGGGATACCAATCAGGGACTTAAACACTGATTACAAACAGTAATCTAAAATTTTAACCTCTTCATACACTGATCTATCTATTCATTGTCTGATATGAGCTTTACAGGCTTTTCTCTGCTAAGGTATTTTGAAGCAAAATTGGGGTCTCTAATCCAACAATAAATTTTATTTTGTAATTTAGAGTTTCATCATTATTTTGAAACACTTGATGGAGAAAAGATGGATTGGATTTTAATTTCATTCACATTATCACAACACATTGAAAAGAAAGCTATTAGAATTTTTAAACATAATTCAATACAAATTTTAAATGGTTATAAGGTGATTTTCATTAGTTTAATATCTACTTGCATAAATGAAGTATTTGTTGAAGATGTTTATCAATAATTTGAAGAGATAGTCAAGATAAGTCTTGATCAAGAATTTCATGTAACTGTTTCAAGCAAAGAAAGTTATTTAAAAGTGTGTTTTTGTTTTTAAAAGAAATCACAGGTATCTCAAAATGTACTAAAACATTTTAAACTTTTACCCAATTTAATATTTCATATCTTCCTAATATTTAGAGACTATAATTATAAAGACAAAAATGATAATGGTGACAGTTTCACTAAATGTTACTTCTATGTTTCCAAATAGTTTCATTTAAGTTTAATGACATATGCATATATTACTTATTTTTCTTATAGTTCTCAGTCTCTAAAATAGTCAAATAACTCATAATTCTTGATTTTTCACATTCAATGCAATGGTTGTCTTTAACTGTCAATGTGGCACAACTTAGTTCATTTACAAGAGTCTTAATAAAGGGTTGTCTATACTGAATTGTGCCCATGGGCCTGTTGGATAAGGGTCATGTTAACATGTGAGAAAAGCCAGCTCAATGTGGGTGGCACCATTTTCTAGGCAAATGGGGGTCTTGAACTGTATAAGAATGTACAAGAATGCTTCACACAAGCAAGCAAGTAAGCATTTATGCATTAAATTCTCTCTGCTCTTGATAGAATTTAAGAAGACTAGCTCTTTGAAATTTCTACCTTAGCTCTGCTACAGTGATGTATGTTGTGCCACATTCCTTTACACTGTGTGAAGATATATCACTGTGTTTTATTTAATAGAGCTAAAATGGCCAATAGCAATGCAGGACTTTTGTGGCAGAGAGAATATTGAGAAGAAGGCAGAATTACCAGTCAGATAAGGAGAAAAACATGACAAGTAGGATGTGGAGGTAACAAGTCATGAGTCATGTGGCAGCATGTAAATTAATAGAAATGATTGAAGTTATAATAGTTAGTTAGTAGCAAAACTAATCTATTGGTTACTCATTTATAATTAATAATATGTCCCAGCATGTTAATTTGGGAGCTGATTGGGGGTACAAAGAGAGACTTCCTACAAATGACATCCAATTTCAGGGTATTTATTTCCACATAAGACCTGAGAAAACTTTAAAAACGGTTCCAAACATACACAAAAAGGAGCCAAACACAGCTTCCTAGTCCTGCAGTCTTTCGTAAGGGCTGTGGTACAGCGGCACATCTCTGACCACTGCCTTGGGGTTTGAGCCATGAGCATGCCATGAGCTAAGCACAGTTGCATAGCAGGTTCAGTTTTGCTCATGCAGACAGAAAGTATTAGAGATACACTGCTGGGCAAGGAGAGATCTCTGGGAAGAAGACCACCATGTTTACATTACTCTCTTCTGACTGAGAAAATAATGTGATCCATAAGCTCTTGTGTTGATTTCCTTACAATGATTGGCCATACTTGGAATTGTGAACTAAAATCAGTCCTTCTTTTTTGGGGAATTGCTTTTGCTTAAGTATGGTATCATAGCAAGAGGAAAGTAAAGAAACCAACCAAGTGTTGTGGGATGTTTGTACAGTGTATGAAAATGTATTGCTGTGATTGCTATAATAAAAAGCTAAACAATCAATAGCTAGGCAGGAGGTCTGTGCAGGACTTCTGGGCCAGGAGAGATCTCTGGGAAGAAGAAGATGGAATCACTAACCAGATGTGGAGGAAGTAGCATAAGTAGAATGAAGAGATGAGGTAATGAGCCATGCAACCAAATGTAGATTGAAATAAGTGGATAAATCTAAGTTATAAGAGCTAGTGGGACAAGCCTAACCTAAGGTCAAGCTTTCACAATTAATAGTAAGTCTCCATGTCATTATTTGTGAACTAGCAGCCCCCCTCCCCAAAAAAAATCTGACTACAACCAAAACAAAGCATAATTGTAAACAAGAAAAAGGTTCAGGGAAATCAGTTTCCATTATTGATCTTAGAGCAGAAGTCTGTTGTCCATCATCAGCATCTAAAGGTTTTGTTTGGCATGATCTTTGTAACACTATTGCACCAGATTCTAAATTACTACATCATAGTCATGTATTACATGTGTTCACTGCAAAACATTATAATCTAAGAACTTCATTATTGGCTTTCCCTGTTCCATATCCCCCGAGGCCTAGTGACAAAGTTCCCAGGGTATAACTGGTTTATGATACTATCCTTTCATTTACATATTTAAAATATTTATTTTTATTTGTGTGTGTGTGTGTGTGTGTGTATACCTGTCGAAGTACTCCCATAGGTCAGAAAAAAAAAAACATTAGATCTCCTGGAGCTGGAGTGACAAGCACTGGTGTCTCTTGGGGACTGAACTCCATTTCTCTAGAAGAGCAGCAAGTGCTCTTAGCCAATACACCATCTCTACATTCCTGAATTCAAAATCATTTTAAGTACATAAATTGTATATGTATATATTAGTATGTATTCATGATTATCATAATAAATAATTTTGAATTCATATAAGCTGTTAAATGGAGCATAATATAAAAACCATGCTATAATGAGCAATACTATGTGCTAGGCAACCATTTCTAATTTAATTATCAGAACGAATTCATGCTTAACCTAGTTCCTTGGATTAAGAATATAAACATAATGAAGTCTGTACACATTTCTCCAGTCACAGCTCTGGAAAGCACAGAGTGAGATTAGAACTGAGACAGACCTGTTGGAGTTTGAGCTTGGGTTTTCTAAGCACTGCAGCTTTAAGGTATTAGCTTACATTCCAAATTATTAATGATTCAATCTACAAAGAGAATTGACTTTTTACTGCTTTTGGATTTTTTTTAAAGTAAAACAATATATCTATAAAGAGTCTTTCAAATTGTCTGGAATGTTTTTCACTAATTAAAATGGAATTTTGAGGCTATAGGTTAAAAGTGCTTCCACCATTAATCATAAGTATATAATTAAAGATGAAAATGAATTAAATATCTCTACTACATAATTAGCTGAGGTGAGGGGACTTAATATTGATGCAGGGGGAGTCCACGGGCACATCCATTGTTTGCAGGAGAGAAATGCATGCACAGATGGGACTCCCACCTGCAAGTGGTGTATAATTCATGTTTATTGCAGAGAAAAGTTTGATGCTGGCTGTAAATATGGAAAATAAAATGTTGAAATTGGTTTCTTCTTTTTGTTCCAAAGAGTTAGTGCAAAGGCAAATTAATACACAAAACTTACACTGAACACATTCTGTTCAAAACTAAATTAATTTCAAAGTCTTTAATTCAGTTTTTAAAAGTGAAACCACTCCAGTAACTCAATTTATGTGTAACTTACTCTTTTTTTTAACTCAATTTAAACTTAATCATATTATATTTAAAACACTGAAAAACAGGCAGTTCTTAATCGATGGGAAGTAGCTATTTGCCAGTTTACAAATAGGTATATTTTCGAGTTGGTAGTAACAGATCTACATATAAAGTCACAATTACTTAGGCTGTCTATATAAGTAAGGTTAACCCAGATGCTGCCTCTCTTAACTATATCACGCCTGTGCAGACACAACAGCAGCCTTTAAAAATGTTTATCCTGATTTTAAACTTCCATTTTTTCCTCCTTAACATTTGAATCATGTTGGATGGTTAATTATGCTTTTCAGAAAAAGACCATGAATCTGCTAAAAGACCTCATAGTTAACAATATCACTGAAGCATTTCTGTTTTTCCTCATTCATTCTTCTCTACTAGAGTAAACAGTCTGTTGTAGTTGGATCTCTGTTGCTTAGGTAAACACTATGATCAAAAGCAATTTGTGTAGAAAATGGTTTACTTCATCCTAGAGGTTAAATCTATTATCAAAAGTAGTCAAGTAGAGGGGTTTGAAGCAGAAATCACAGAAGAGTGCTACTTACTGCTTTGCCTCCAGATTCATGTTCAGCTACCTTTATTATAAAGCTCAGAAATACCTAGGAATGGTACTTTCTAGAGTGGACTGGGCTCTCCTACATGAATTAGCTCTCAAGGAAATGCCCCAAAGTCATATCCACAGAAAAACTAAGTGGCTCAGTCAAGGCTCCCACAGTTCAGGGTGTATGTTGGCAACCCACACTGGCCATCACATTTCAGAACAATCCCTGTCAGTGTCAGAGGTCACTGATTGTGATGGTCAAGAGATGTGACCATCAAAATTCAGCTTTTATGTCTGATTCGTAACTACAGATATCTATGATCAGTTATCTTGTGCTTTTCCTGGCTTTCCTAACATGATGGATGGTATCTTCAAACTGTGAGCTCAAAGCCACTCCATTTTTCTTTAGTTACTTGTATCAGGTGCTTTTGCCAGAGCAATGGTAACAGGTGCAGGAAACTAAGAAACATGGCTATGACAAACCAGACCATGTTCATAAGCCTTGGAAGCTAAGTTATGACGAGAACATGGAAGAGCTTCACCTTGGGCTAGAGAAGTTCTAGAATGATCGCTGTAAGCAGAACTCAATTGGCTATACTGGTTTGAATGTAGAAGAACAGACTCTCAAGAGGACAATGGAGACCATGTTCAGATGTTTCAGAAGAGAAAATGGACTCCATTAAGCCCTGGAATAGAAGTCACTTATAAAATTGAAGTAAGATAACAGTTTTGAAAGAGAAGAGTACTAAGTAGTGATTGCCTACTATCCTATTTAAAACAAACAATAGCTAGATGAGCTGGATTCTTGCCTCCCCACTATACAGATGAGGAAATTGAGGTTCATGGTTATTAAATCTCCCACATCGCAAAGCAAATATAGAAATAAAAATTCAAGTTAGCTCTGATGGATCCTACTCACAGAAGTCTCTTAGTTAAAAATATCAAACTCCAGCAATACCACTCTTGGGAATATACCCAAGAGATGCTCTATCATACTACAAAAGTATCTGTTCTACTATGTTCATAGCAGCATTATTTGTAATAGCCAGAACCTGGAAACAACCTAGAAGGCCCCTCAATGGAAAAATGGATAAAGAAAGTATGGAATATGTACGCATTAGAGTATTACTCAGCAGTAAGAAACAATCACAATTTGAATTTTGCATGCAAATGGATGGAAATAGAAAACACTATCCTGAGTGAGGTAACCCAGTCCCAAAAAGAAGAATATGGTATGGACTCACTCATAAGTGGATTCTAGCTATAAATAAAGAACATTGTGCCTATAATCCATGATCCTAGAGAAGCTAAATAAGAAGGTGAACCCAAAGAAAAACATATAGTTATCCTCCTGGATATTGGAAGGAGACAAGATTTCCAGGCAAACATTGGGAACTTGGGGTGTGGTGGGGAGAAAAAAGTGAGAAGGGGGGATGGGGAGAGCTTGGGGGAATGGGACAGTTAGGATGGAGGAAGGGTAGATATGGGAGCAGGGAAGTAGATATCTTAATTAAGGGAGCCATTTTAGGGTTGGTAAGAGACTTGACTCTAGAGGTGTACCCAGGTGTCCATGGAGATGTACCCAGCTAGATCCTTGGGCAGCTGAGGAGAGGGAGCCTGAAATGACCCTATCCTATAGCCATACTGATGAATATCTTGCATATCACCATAGAACCTTCATCTGGCGATGGATGAAGCTACAGACAGAGACCCGCATTGGTGCACTGGACTGAGATCCCAAGGTCCAAATGAGGAACAGAAGAAGGGAGGATATGAGCAAGGAAGTCAGGACTGCCAAGGGTGTGCCCACCCATTGAGAAGGTGGAGCTGATCTAATGGGAACTCACCAAAGCAAGCTGGACTGGGACTAATGGAGCATGTGATCAAACTGGACTCTCTGAACTTGGCGGACAAGGAGGGCTCACCTAGAAGCCAAGGACAATGGCACTGGGTTTTGATCCTACTGCATATACTGGCTTTGTGGGAGCCTAGTCCTAGACCTGGATGGAGGGGGGAGGACCTTGGACTTCCCACAGGGCAGGGAACCCTGACTGCTCTTTGAACTGGAGAAAAAGGGGGACGGAAATGGGAGGAGGGAAGGAGATGGAAATTTTTAAGTGAAAATAAAAAAAAAATGTAAAAAAAAAAACACATCAAACTCTGTGCTATTATTATTACTATTGGGGTTTCTTTTGTGGATTTAAAAAAATGGAACTAAACCCTTTTGCAGAAGAGAACAATTTTAAAAATTATAATGTTGAATGTTCTTTCCATTGTTAGATAGCAAAAGAATCTAATAAATTCAGTTCTGGAAGTATATAGTATGGTCTCAGGTTTAATTCAAAACCTTATATCCTTTACTTTAACTATCAATGCTGCATTCAAATACACTTTAAAAACATTTAGCTGGAGTTTCTATTAAGGAGTAGTTAAATCATCATCACCAGCAGAGACAGTCTCAGTAAAGGCAACCAACCAAGAAAATACAATTGTCCAAAATATTAATACAATTTGCCTTAAAATTAACTGAAAAGAGGCATTGAAATAAGACAAAATAGTTTTGGAGACCACATTAATAATCCATATTAAACATTAACTTCCCTATACAGAATGAGGGGAAAAGGACAAGTAAAAGCAGGGATTCTAAAATCGTTACCATATCAGAAGTGGATTTTTAATCACTTTTTATTACATTGCAGGTCGAATAACTTTCCATTCTTCAGAGTTTCATCTGCATCCTGTCTGCTCGTAGATTAGGAAATAGGATGGATATTTTTTTCTTCTTAGACTACTGGTATGTTCTTGCTAATTCCCTGGTTTTTCCGAGAGCTGCTGGATTTGTATGCCAGGGATTTTGGTGCTGGTGCCTAAGAGCTTCTCAGTTTCCCCAAGAAATGCTTGGCTCAGGTTTTCATTTGCATGAAGCAGGAAATCAGCTACATGAATGACAGAGGGAGATAAAAAGAAAGCAAGGCTTTAGGGAAGGGTGATGCTCCCTGCTTTTGTGACAGAAAATCCCAGGAATTCAGTGAATTTGAGTAGACATTCCATGTTGCAGTGCAGAGCAGAAATAAGAACATTTTCTCATCATTTACACACATTTTGAGGTTTTATCTTAAAAGATGCAAATTTTAAGAAAAGGTGTTTGGCAACAAAGTTCCAATATATCAACGGGAGAGCTATGGACTACGCTCTACAAATCTGCCTTTGACTGATGTGCCAATCACACTTTACAAGATACTCTGACGTCTACATTGTGCATTATTATGTTATATTCAAATTGTTTCACTCTCAGTCTCTAAATAATTGTGTGTATGTGTGTTTAACTATTTAGACAAAGTAGAATATCTAAGAAGAACTGGAAACAAGCAGACAGTCACAGAGTTAGGAAATCTACACAGTTATAAAAGAATATAAGGAACAGAAAATTCCTAGTATTTCTGATCTAACTTTTGCCTCTTTTTAAACCTCTTCAAAAAATAATTACATAATTAAATATTATTTTAGTATTCAAGTGATATAGAAAATGTCAGGAAACATCTTCACGTTGTCCCCACTTAGACATAACCTCCTATTCAGGTGTTATTCTTCACTGTAGCTTTTCAGGGACTACTTATAGGTTTGATACTGTTTGTTTGATTGTTGTTGTTATTGTTGTTGTTGTTTTCCAGAGTGTTCAATACTGAGGAACATTTCTGCTAAGGTTAAAGTTCAGGACAAAAGACTGAGGTGCCTATTTAACATATCAAAGCAGACCTGGCCTCCAGGTTCTCCCAGCATCCCACATCCCCTCCTGTTAGTGGGTATAGCTGGCATATCCCACCCTCTACCCTGAACTCTCCAGCACAGGGACTGGATGCCCTTCTAGATCTGCTTTCCTCAAGCCTTTTCTGGATGCTGCACCTGTTTCCCCTTTCTCCTCTCTCTCTTCTCTCCCCCCTCATCTCCTCACATGACCCAACTCCTCTGGTCATGTCCACTCTGGACTCTCTTAGAAGTCTCTGCCTCTACCTACTCTCTCCCTTTTATCTTCAATAAACTTTCTCCTCCCCCATATCTAGCAGTAGATATTCTTTTCCTTTCCTTTGTATTGTTATTCATTTAATTTCTATATGATCCATTTTTTATTCAAGTAACTGTCCCAAGTAGTTTTGGCATGATCATTTATATGTGTATGACTCTGTGGGCAGGAGCATATATGTACATGTGTATGTGTATGAGGTATGTCAATGCCAGGTGTTATCCTCAGATGCCACCCACCCATCTTGTTTTTTGAGACAAGTTCTTCTCATTAGCCTAGAGTTCTGTAGAGTTGGCTAGTCAGCATGCTTCAGACATCATTTGCTTACCTCAGTGCTGGGGATACAAACAAGTGCTTGTGATACCCATCTTTCACTGCTGGTTTTGGGGGTCAAACTTAGGTCCTTATGCTTGTTCAGCAAGTAGTTCTCCAACTGAACCATTTCCTCAGTCTCTCAAGTAGCTATTGTGAGCCTATTTTGCTCATTCTTGGTATGTCTCAGTTTGATTGAAGTTCTGAATCCAAACTGATATTTATGTTGTGCTATTGTAACCGATATTCTTACAGAGAAACAAACATCATCTTTACACATCTTCAGTTTGGAAATATGGCTCTTTTACAATGTGAAATATCATACAGTGTAATCCAGGTTATACTGCTACGACATCTTCAGCAAATCAGGGGTTTACAGAAGATGTAACTACGGTCCATGGGTTGTATATGTAAACCACCTGCTTTTATAAATAAGGTTTTATTGGAACATAGTCATGTACATTTTTTGTCTTTCTACCTAAGACTGATTTTTGTAATGGAAGAACTAATTCTATAGAAGAGTTATAAAATTATTATATAGAGCCCATGAAGTCTGGAAAACTTTGCTTATACTTACAATGTATATTAATTATGCATATCTTTCAACATATTCTGGTTGAGAGATGATATTCCCTGTGCCATCCAGGAATCTAGGATGAATGACTTATCACTCTCAAATTGACAAAAAGGATTTGCCAACAGGCCAGGAAACAGCTCGGAGAGATGAACACAAATTATTAAGTTAATCCTTCCTACTTAGTTCTCATTATGAAAGCAAACCATGTGTCTGTTTAAATGCAGAATTTTAGAAGTGTGTAGTCTGTAGTGAACAAGAAACAGCAATGCTGCATTCTGAAACAAATCTAGTTTTCAGCATTGAAATAAAAAGCACACTTTAACTCAGCTATAAAAATCTGGAAGAACATTATGAAAGAGTTCAGAAAAACAGTCAGTTTTGTGCTGTGGAATAATCTTTTGTACACTGGGAATATGTGTCACTAGATTGCTTAATAAAAAGCTAAACAGCCAATGGCTAGGCAGGATTTATGGCAGAGAGAATGCTGGGAAGGAGAAGGGCAGAGTTGGGAGAAGACTCAGAGGGAGCAGCATGGATAGTACAGAGTAAAGGCAATACAGCTTTGAGGCAGAAAGCAAATGAACAGAAATGGGTTAATTAAGATACAAGCTATTTAGAATAAAAGCCTAAACTATCAGTTGAACTTTTATAATTAAAAAGAAATCTCTGTGTGCTTATTTGGGAGCTGGCCAGCAGGACAGAAAGGTCTGCCTACAGGTATGGTGACTCATTCCTGTCATGCCAGCATTTGGGAAGTTGAGGCAAAAGAGCTTTGTGAGTGATCAGTATAGACTACAACCTGGGTACCAGTCTGGTATGAGCTATAGTATGAGATGTTTTTCCTCATAAAAGCAAACAAAATAGGCCAGTGATATGACTCAGTTCAGTTAGTCAAGCACTTGCCCTGTTAGCAGGAATATCTAAATTAGATATCCATGATGCATGTAAAGAAAGTTGGACATGGCAAACATGATTATAACCACAGCACTACTGAGATAGAGACAGGCAGATATTGGGGTTTATTACTCAACTATCCCAGGCTACCTAGCAGTTTTCATGGCAGGGAAAGATCTCAGATAACAAAGTGGGTGTTACCTAAGTAGCAACATCTGAGGTTGCCATCTAGCATATGAACATACACACACAGACACACAGACACACAGACACACAGACACACAGACACACAGACACACACACACACACACACACACACTGGTAGCACCCACCCCTTACATGAAACATACAAAAAACAGGGAAGAAAGGCTAGAATGGTTATTCATTCATTCAGTGTACTTGTTGTACTTGGAGAGGATCTGGACTCAGTTTCCAACACCTCCATGATGGCTCTTAATGATCTCTAACTCCATTTCTAGGAAATCCTATGTCTTCTTCTGGCCTTCTGGGGTACCAGGCAAGTACATAATTCACACACACAAGCAGAACACTCATACCTATAAAAGTAAAGATAAATAAACCTGGAGAAAGAGAGGCAGAGAAAAAGAGACCTTAGATAACTTCATAGAAAAGTATTGCACACTCATCAAAATTACTAAAAAAAAACAGTGAAACCATTTTTATGTTTATTGGTGTTCAAAGAATCCGAAAGTAAAAGCTATATATAGTATATTTAAAAAAGCACAAGAGCAAAATAATCATCTTGCCTGGGACAAATATTCCATTGGTATTCTCAAAACATGTCTTTTAAATTTTTCATCCTGAAGAAAGACGAATTGAAGGAAACTAAGAGCTGCAGTTTTGTGCTTTAAGTATCAGGAACTCTGGCAATTTAATTATTCACTGGGCCACTTTTAGAAACTTGTGTCTCCCTCCTGTGGACTCTTGGTATATTGTCATTAAATTTTATTAAAGACAACTCATGCCAGCTCTCATTATCACAGAAACAGTCAGAGAACTTAAAAGGAAGAGGTTTGTTCCCTCTCTCCCTGTAACAGAGCCGAGATTCCTCTGCCGGGCAGGAAAGAGCTTTGCTGGTTGGTCAGGCATGTTGCAGCACCTTGTGTGTCCCACACTGCTCCTTCCCTGGCAGAGCTCAGGAAGGGTAATTTGGTAATTATTCACTCCCAGTAGTGTTTCCCAGCCCTGCTTCCTTTTAGAAATGTTTCAGCTTGAAAATGCCTCCTTACCTGCCCTCTAATGGACCAGAATTTTCTCCCTTTCTTCTCCGACCCCAAAATATACCTTTCCTGCATCTTGTATTGATCCCTTTATGTAATCACATTACTGAGACGTGATTTGCCAAATTGCCATTATTATTAATAATAAATCCATTATTATTTTCTATTCTTGGTAACGTAATTTACTCTAAAGCCTCCTCTCCAATCACTGGGAAAGTGAGTCCTTCCTGAAAGGCCACATTATCAGGCTTGGAAGTAAGGTCCAGTGTCATGTCCCCTACTAGCTAGAACAAGCAATTGATACGAGCTCAGCAGTTGCTGTCTAAGTCCCTCATATTGCATGCTTTCTTTTCCATGCTGGGTAACAATGGACATGATAACCCTTTTCATGACAACATGACAAGCTGAGGAGCTAGCTTAATGTGTAAAATAGGAGTTTTAGACCCCCAAACCCATGTCAAAAACTGCATGTGGTTGTATGTCTTTCATCTCAGAACAACAAGAACGAAGGTGGAGACACAGAATCTCACAGGCCAGTTACTCTGGTGTACTCAGTGGCAGACAAGAACACTTGTGCAAACAAAATGAGTAGTTGTCCTCTGGGCCTCTATATGCATCATGTGACAAATGCATACCTGTTCTAACACAGAGAACACAAATTAATTAAAAATATCACTGATAACAGCCCTTATTCTTATATTTTTTTCACGTCCCATCTGCTGCTGTACCCCGTTAGCTTTAGAACCATTGTATCCTGTTTTGCCTTTCTGCTTTCTTATCAACATAGAAACTTATCTCATTTACTGAAAACTTTTTCTTGCCTACTTTCTTTGCAAAGTCTGCAGGCTATGCTTTCTTCTGGCATTAGGGTGCTTCAACATGTTTCTGCTTCCAAGTCAATGTCATTTGACTATTAACCATAGTCCAAAGCCACCCAAGCAAGAATATACTCAGTTTTTGTACCCCATCATTTGAGATCACTTCTTAGGCGTATTTGGTATCATCAAGTTGATTTGAATAACTGTCTTTCATTTTCCATCTTTTGCCCTTTTCCCCAGTCTCTTCAAATGCTTAGAGTTTCCATCCTGATATTAACGTTGATTTTGTGTTCCAAGGGTAATACTGGTGTGTGGACTGCTCCGTTTTGTATCAAAATAGTCACTGTTTATTCCATCATCCTCAGACTCTTTGATCCTTTGCTTTTCATGGCCTGAGTTCTAGAAAGCCATACTGCACAGTTGCGGTGACCCCACGATCCAGCCTTTCTACCTCAGTGGACTTCAAGTTTGGTTTGGTCAATAGTGCACCATAGTGGGGTGACCAGAAGGTGGGGAGAGTGGGCTTGTGTATTTCTTTCTCACTTCATGCTCTGGGCCTTTTTCCATCTTTGTTTGACTTGTTTTCTCCCTAGGTATCCTAGCAGGATACTCTACTATGTCTCCATCCCTCCTTGAGCTTTAGCAGTGCTATTTTCTTCAACGGGCTCCTTTTGGGCTAGTGGGTTAACAGCTTCCTACGGTTGCTATTCTCTGCACCTTCATAATCCCTAGTGAGTTGCCCTGAAACCATCTCCTCTCTCAGTGAGTTGCTTCTTTATTAAGGATCCTGGAACTATCAGAATTGGATTCTGTCCCCTGCTGACAACCTTGCTGAAATGAAGGGGTGACATGATCCACTTAGCACTCCCCAAAGGCAATTTATTCCTGAATTTGTGACTGTGTCCTACTGTGCGTTACAGTCTGCACTTGTACTCTCTTCTATTTGGCTGTGAGCAAGCACTGACTGAATATTTATTTTTGGAGGTTCCAGAAAGTAAATATACTACTTGAATTATGTACAGAGTCAATAAATACTTAGGAGTATCAGTGAGCTAAACAGCATTAAATCATGACAAAAATACAACAACAGACCAAAGGAAAGATGCTAAGAGTAATTTTCTAGACAAAGGCTCATCTTGGAAATTAGCACACCCCCTAAATAGTGATTACGTATGTATCCTTTTATTACCTTGTTTCTGTTTTTACCTTGTGAGAGTAAAACTTCTGCTTTACCTCCATGTTTCCTCATTGTTATCCACCTATGAATTATCATGTTAAATAAGGCCATTATGAAAGCTAAATGTTTACTAATATATCTAGAAAAAGAGAAAAACAAACATAATATTGGAAGATTTAAGTGCTGGCATATCTGGAATTTCACTAGGGAAAAATAAACAAAAATTTCTTTCATGTTTTGTTTATATATATTTTCCAACAGCAGTCTCATAATCCAAGATTAGAAGGCCTGGAGAAGAAAAATAAACAGTGAACTAGAGAGAGATGGCTTAGCGATTAATAATATTTGGTTTAATAAAAAAATCACAGTTCATTCCCAGGATACATGCTGGCTGCTCACAACGACCTGAAACTCCAGCTGTAGGGGATCTCATGCCCTCTTCTGGCCATTGCAAACACCCATACATGTGCACACACATACGCAAACATGTACACATACACACACAAACAATACACACACAAAACCAGGCACATACACACATTAATAAAAATAGAATATATTTAAAAAAAACAAATAGCAAATAATTAAACAAACCCAATACAACAAAACTTTTCTACCAACACCCCTCCAAATGTCTATGAAGTAGCATTTCTTTGCCTACCTCTAACGATTTTAGTTCCTTTTCTTTCTTTCTTTCTTTCTTTCTTTCTTTCTTTCTTTTCTTGTGGTTTCCCAAGACAGGGTTTCTCTGTGGCTGTGGAGCCTGTCCTGGAACTAGCTCTTGTAGACCAGGCTGGCCTTGAACTCACAGAGATCCGCCTGCCTCTGCCTCCCGAGTGCTGGGATTAAAGGCTTGTGCCACCATGGCTCAGCTTATTTTCTTTTTCAGTATAGAACTCGTGAAGCAAGAGAGAAGGCAAGATATCTAAAGAACAGCGCTTTTCAGAGATTTGAGGAAAGAATCAGATGTAGAATTTTCTGTCTTCATTTTCATTGCAATTTCAAGGTAGTTGGGGAAGCAGGCTATTTCTAGCATCAAGTAAGTTAACAGGGTACTTCTATTCAGTACAAAAAGTAAGCAGCCTCCTTAGACACAACCCCGCAGGCACAGAGGACAAACTGCAATTCAGAAAGGAAATAGAGAGGCCACTATCATGCTGTGTTCTTGACAGTAAGAGAGAAAGAGAAAACCATAACACAGATGAAAAGAAGCACTGCTGTCCTCATTTCTGAGAATTTAAGCAACATACCTGAAAGTTCTACATCAGTAGGATAAAGACAGATCACTCTCTTGTCTTCACTAGAAATTTTATCTCCCTTCACGGATCCAAAAGAAACTTCAGCACTTTGGTGGCAAGGTTATTTTGCTATTGTGTACCAAGTGAGTAATCAGTGAAGACACTGTATCCTTCTAATCGATTACATTACATTGTTCGAGTAATGCAACTCTTTTTCAAAATTAAAGTTTGGATTGTTTTCTTATCTATATTTAGCGAAGGCATCCTAGAATACATCATTTTTTTCTTATAATACCATTTGCCTAGAGTCAGATGTCTAAAGGGTTTTCATGATGGTAACTCACAAGCTGTATCACCAGGAGCAGGAATTTGTAAAGGGGAATTGGGATTTGAGATGAGAAAATAAGTCTTGGGATGAGAACAGATTTTTTGCCTTAACTATGGCAGTTGAAAGTGTAGTGGTTAAAAATATGAGTAAAGATTATAGTACTAGTACTTACCCCTGTTGTGTAGCCTAAAACCTATCCTACCACAATGACTAGATTGCTCATTTCCAAGAGATTCAGAGCCTTAAAAATTCAAATTTCATACATCTATATATTTTAAAAGCCTTAGTAAAAATAACAAACAGTAGAGATAAAGTAAAATTTCTTCTGTAATGACGATTTGTCAGCTTCCTATTTGAACACAAGAATACCTTCTGATGAAATCTCCTGGTAGAATATTACTTTACAATCAGAGTATTAAAAAGACTTCTCAACTTTCTTGGAAAAACATAGGATATTCTCCCCACCTTCCTCCTTTGGAAAGCTTCAAACTATGTATCCATTTGGAAGTATTTAATAAATTCCATCCAGAGACAATTGACTGCGTCTATAAAATGATTAGAAAAAAATGATAGGCAAATCGGGAGCTTGATGTGTTTTCATATCTATGAATATCTCAAGAATTTACTTGGTCCTTTGGGATATACTGGCTTTGGACCATTTGCTTTCCTGGCCTATGAATAATTCTGCTTTTTTGTGTTGAGAGAACAAAAAGTCAATGAAGGGTTATAATTTAAGATAAATATATAAAATATAGACAGTTTGGAATTTACACTTCAAATGAAAATTTTAACACAGCATGGATATTGATCTTTGAGATATATGCAAGTGAAAAATAAAGTTTACAACCTTAATCTCCATTGATATCAAGTGAAATGGGCAAAGGGATATAAAATTCCATGAGATTTTGGTACAGGGGAAAGCAAATGATAAGCATATTTCACAGCATGTGACGTATATGACTGGGATATAGTGAAAAAGTGCTGATTTCCCCCAACTATGGTATTTGCACTTACAAGGACAACATATAGACAGGTCACTGTGAAACTCAGTTCAAACATAAGCACAGAGCTTTGGAAAAGACAATAGCTTAAGTGACTGAAAGGCATATCTGTTACCTGTTTGGTGACAAAGATCTACCAAATAAGTCCTGAAAGCCTATGCTATGAGCAACTGAAAAAGAAGAGACTCAGCTTCTCAAGATGCAAGGCAGATTCCAAGTCCCCTTGTAGAGAGTCATAACCATTGTGTAAAGTTCTTTGCATATGTATCATGGCTTCTAGTTTTGCAGTTTTATGGAATTCTGTGTATATGAACATGTATCTTTGCATCGATATGTGTTTCTCATGCTTTTTTGTCTCTTTTCTTCTTTTTGTTTGTTTGTTTTGCCTTGAGCTTGTTTATTTTAAATCCAATTTTATCATTATTTTTTTAGATACCTGTCTGTTTTCCATAGGGAGACAGAAATGGCAAGAATTTGGATGGAAGGGAGATTGGGAGGACCTCAGAGGAATTGGGGGATGGAAGAACATCCTCAGACTATATTGCATTTAAAAAAGCTATTTTCAATTAAAGAATAGAAAATAAGAACAGTCATAGTATGAAAGAGTCATGTTTAACTTAGTTCTGCTGCTCCACCACATCACAGTTGTGTTTTCACAGGTCAAACCCTAGCCACCTCCATGATATCTAAAATTCTCAGGACTCAATATTCTACTCAACATATACAAACCGCTGTGATTTTTAAAAATAGGCTAATATAATCTCTTCAGTTTCTTGTCAACATCTCTGTTGAGTTGCATTATTCTTTGAAAATAACAGCCTCTGAGAAACCAGTACAACCAAGGTGGGACTAGCTCTTTGACTTCATTCCCTCCATCTTGCTTTCCTGCCCTTCTTGAACATCCCTAAATCACTTTGGACTAGACTTTTACACTTGCTCTTTTCTGTACTCAGAAACTACTTTGTCTCCTCGTGCGCATCTCAATCCACATGCTCTTCACGTAGAAACAGAACTCTTTCACGCTGCCTTGTTTAGTGCTACATTGATGCTTTCTGAAACTTTATCACCTTTACAAAACTATCAACTATGTTATTTACTGTATATTCATCACACGTGTTCTCATGAAGAACATTATATTTTTCGTCACTTCTCTTGGAATGCACAGTAGTCCCCGGAATGCAATAAGCTCTCAAAAAACACACTTTGGCAAGACCGAATGAATGCAAGAAAAGGAAAAAAAGGGTAAACAGAAAGGAAGGACAAAGGAAAGAAACTGAAGTGAAAGAAACTAGAAGAGAAAAGGATCAAAAGAGAATAGAGGCAAAACCATTACTGAACATTAAGATCATTCTGTGTGAAAGAATCAGGATAACATTTTGAAAAATGCATTATTATCTCCTTCATTCGATTAGCATTTAAGAGTAAGTAGCAAATGCAAAGGCTATGCTGGTAACTGTAGGTATGAAAATGAAGAATAAAGAAATATCCATTAAAATATCCCATTCTCTAATAAGAGAATGACAGTTGAAATAAAATTCTTTGGACTAGAGAAATGATTCAAATGTTAAGAGCAATGGATACCCAGTTGGTGGCTCAAAACCATAGTTAATTCCAGTTCCACAGAATCTGATGCTCTTTCCCAGCCCTTGTTCATATTGCTTCAAATATTAGAATTCTCTGTTTCACCAGCATGCAATTAGCTAAGGAACAATTGAAAGGAAAATGGCCTTTTATTAGAAAATCTAAACTCATACCCAGATTCTGACTCATGCCATTCATGTGCTCTTAAGCAAGCCATTTCTTCCCACTGAGCTTCCTCTATTTCTTCCAAAATAACATGCGATTTATGGGACACACCTATTAGCAAAATGATGCTGGCAGAAATGGTCTGATAATCACACACTGAGAATGTGAAGAGCAAATAAATTCTGGGAGTTTATGCCTTGCTCATTGCAGAGCTCATGTCTTTATGCTCTGTCTGAAGAAAAGACTAAGGGATAGGTGGACTGATTTTCCATCATGTCTAAATACAGGTACCAACTGGGCAAATCATATCCTTCTAAATAACACTCTAATTTGATCACCTCATGACTGAGTCCCAATGTGAAGAGATTTTGCTTTTCTTCAGAAATACCTATTAACAGTCTAAGACAATGGTTTTTCTATGCTTCATATTCTAAGACACTGCCCTCATATTATTCAGTTATATTTATATACCCACAAGGTAGTCTGCCAATTTACCTCCAAATAAAGCATACAAACACACAAAGTGACTACAATTACCACTAAAAGTCATATAAAGCTATGTGACATATTATGACAGACACTTTTAAAGTTGTTGTGAGGTGGATAAACAGAAGGAAATACTTTATTTCTTTAGCAGTTATATAGTATAATTTGTCATAATTACTATTCTAGGCTTGTGGATCATTAATTACCCATTAGTCCAGTAAATACTGATGTAATGAAAATCATGCAATCATACCTAAAGGTTGTTAATATAAGAGATTATCATTCCACTTATGTTGGGGGATACAAATAAGCCTGAAGGATTATGAATTAAAGATACACTAATTGCTTTGATGAAGTAGTAAGCCTTGTATGAATGAAAAGTCCCAACTCTTTTGTTCTCTGTCTGTTGTTATATATGGTTGCAGTAAACTTGCAAAACAGTAAGGAAGGCAATAGCTTTCCGTATTCATCAACCCCATGCATTTAACCTTCCCAATCACAAGGACCTACTACTAACTACAAGTTATTATGCCAAAGAAAACAACACATGTTTCAGTAAATTGTGGGGAATACTACAAGTAAATATCAGTACTTAAAGAATCCCCCCAAAGACCTTAAAGTTCAAATGAAGATAACAAGTAAAAGAGACACTTTTAAGTACTGTCTTCAAGTAATTCCCTGTAGATGACTGAGACCAGGTAGAGGAGATGAACCAGCCTGCCACCATTTTATGTCTGAAAACTATCTTGTAAGAAAAATAAACTTAATTCATCATTTATGACTAAATCTGTTTTTCAAGGATTGAACTATGCCCCACCTACAGCCTTAACTACAAATGGTTCTACACTGTCTGTTCCATGCCTTTGCTTGAAAAGGTTATTATGATCACGTTGCAATCATGTCTTTGTTTCAGGAAGACATTATGACCAACTCGCTATGCTTATGCTCTGCTTCTGTAACCCAGCATATTTGTCTGCCAAACCTACCAATTGAAAACTTCCTACTCTTGAACTATAAAAATCCTTATTTTCCCTATATCCAATGCTGAATTCTTGAGCCTTGCCTTAAGGAAAGAAGCCCATGTACACATGCAAAACAACAGCAGCAAAAATCAAAACAAAACAACAATAACAACTAACAACCTTATTTGCTTGTTTTAATTTGGCCATGATGATTTGGATGGGTGCCTTTCTCCTTACAATAGGCAGATTACTTGGCAAAAAGATCATGGTTGTTAAACGGGAAGGGCTCCTGAGAACTCTATCAAATTCATTTTTACATAAAAGACTAAAAGTGAATAAACAGAAAACTACTCAAGGATCATCTGAGGGTAAAGTTTAGAAAGTATATAATGCAGCTAAATCCATAAATAAGATTTTGGTTAAAAATGGGGTTCTGTTATCAGGCTTAATTTGTTGAGGAACTGCATTTATTTATGCATTTCCCATCCAGAAGATGCGAATACCCAAAGTCAACTTGAAAGCTTTGAATGGATTGGCAAAACAGGAGCTTTACATCTTTTTTTTTTGATATATTTTTTTTATTGAAAAAATTTCCGCCTTCTCCCCACTTCCCATTTCCCTCCCCCTCCTCCCACTCCTCTCCCCCTCTCTCTCCAGTCCTAAGAGCAGTCAGGGTTCCCTGCCCTGTAGGAAGTCCAAGGTCCTTCCCCCTCCATCCAGGTCTAGGAAGGTGAGCATCCGAACAGGCTAGGCTTCCACAGCTTTTCATCTTAATAAATCTTCAGGTCACTAGGTGGAATCGAGCTGAAACTGAGCTGGATCCTCCCTCCTTAAGGAGTTGGTCTCATAGTGCTGCAAGGAACTATTTAAGCTGCCAAGGGAGAGAAACAATCGATAGACATACCCAGCTGTATTCCCTACAAACAATAATGACAAGAATGGTACGATATCTCAAAGGATAACAGTGACATTTATATCCTGGCAGTATCAAAAAGCTCTCTAATTGGACGTAAAGTCAGCTTAGTAAGTGGGAAATGGTGTGTGATACTGTCAACCTAACTACTACCCAAGACAGGAGAGGTCATGGACCCTAGAAGATCATCGGCTGCTGTCACTTCACTAAGCCAGTAGAATTTCTAAATGCATTCTAAGTGCTTAATTTTATACCCACAGACGAGTGAAGCTCTTTTGCCACAGATGAAGATAATGATGGAAAACCACATCTGGTCAAAATTCAAAGAACAAGTGATTGTTGAGTAGCCACACCAAGTGGTGCATCCAGAACACAGCCCTTATATCTAAGGCTCAGGCATAATCTAGGAAGAAAGGGCAGAAAAAAAAAATCTGAAGAACCAGAGGAACAGGGCAGCACATCTACTTCAGCATAGTGTCTTCTATATATAGCAGAGAAAATGCACCCAGGAAATCTCACGTAAAAAATAGCACTACCAATTGGTATGCCAATGTAGATAGAAGTAATGCTCTGCCCTGAAACAAAAAACTCTATGTCATTAATTGATAAACAAAAGAGATTCAGTCTTCTCCAGGGATGAGTCCTCTTGTTGGTTATCCAATTGCAAAAAGATTAATCTTAGACACACACAGGCAATACTAAATGATCGCAACACATTGTATTCATATGGTGCCTGTGTATGTATGTGTGAATAATAAAAAAATAAGAACGCACAATTTGAGGAAGAGGATACTGGGGCATAGAAAAATTATGTAAATATTGTATTTACATTAAATTGTCAAAACTGTGTTTAATGCTAAATAACATTTTGGCTAATCTTAAGCATAAAAATTACAACAATTAACAGTCAGACGTACAGCAGATGTCTAATTTAGAATGACAATTAGGTATTCCTTTATGACCTTTAAAAGTTACCTTTCTAAAAACATTAGGAAGAGTGATTCCCTTCTGTCTACCAAATTCCTGAAAATTCTTTAGCACAGAGGTCCTGGGAGTCATCGTTAGTGGGCTGAGGTCTTGCTATATTCACCCCCAGGATAGAAAAATACTCTTAGCAAAGACAGTTCAGAAGTAGTGAGTTCTATAACATGTCTAAATTTAAGTCATATGTATGACTATATTAGAGTTCTGAAACCCAACATATTTTTCTTTATAAGAACACACACACATATATGTATATGTGTATATGTGTATATGTGTATATGTGTATATGTGTATATGTGTATATGTGTATATGTATATATGTATATATGTATGTGTATATATACATATATATGACTCAAACATTTATAACATAAATACCAAAAGTAAACCATTAAAAAGTGATTTGGTTCCCACCATACATCATGGTCTTCTTTAAACGTTATCTACACTCTGTTCCATGGGCTATACAATTCTTATTTATTGTTTTGTGAGAATTCTGTTTTCACTCTCCATGCATTTCAACTTGCTTGGTTCAATTACAAAGCAAGCCAAGGTTTAGTGTCTCTAAAAGTATCCACCAAGCATAAAAATATCCCCTCTTAATATAGCATTTTCTAAGTTTAATAGTTTACCAGTTCATATTGGATGAGTCACGGGGTGGTACCAACTTACCAAATCAAAAGATGTTCTAGAAATTGCTTCCTCACTATTGTTTAGATTCATTTCCAGACTACCTCATGTGAGATCTAGGGAATTATTACAAAACTCTTAGATCAAATAGTACATAATTTTAAATGATTTTACTTAGGTACATTTAGTGTATGCTTTTGCTAATCTATGGAAAACCATTTTCAACAATGCAGTTGAGTATATGGGAAGCATTTGATCCACTCTACTCCTCCGATGTTCTGATGCTGAAAGAGGAGAACGTTCCTAAGAGTTTCTTACTAAAGGAAGAAGGGTTATAGGGGAATGATGAGGTGCTCATATGTCTTCCATCTGGAGCCTTCTAAACTTGTCTTGCCAACTTGGAACAATAATGCCAAGTGGATGAATAACAGACACATGAACTCAGGGTTAATGCTTCTGCTTGTTAACAAAGTCTTGTCAGTTATTTTCAATAAGGGAAAATGTTCTAAGGGGTCTTTTTAATTTCCTGTCATTCTACTTATGGATTTCTGCAATGAAACGGGGTAGATAAGTTACCCTCCCTCCACATAAAGGAAAGTTAGGGATGGGTTCTCAATTTACAATATAATTTTGTCTAACCCAGAATTAATTTGAATAAATAACTTCTCTGTTGATCGAAAAGCATTCCAGAAAAGCATGAAGATCTGTACACAAACCAGTTCCAAAAGTAATTTTGGGGTCAAATGAATAGGAAGGACTGCAATAGTAACTCACTGTGATCCTACTGTATTAATTTCTTACTGTAGCAGGCATTAGAACACACACACACACATGCACACATACATGCTCATACATTCATTATATTATTCTAGTCCTAAAGACTAGAGGTCTAAAATAATGGCAGTGCTTTAAAGCCTCCAAAAATTCTGAATGATGTTTCCTGGAATTTCACTGGTTTGCCTGGCTGCAGGAGTTCCTTAGCCTTCTCAGTTTCATCTCTGCCTCAATCTTCTCATGAGCTTCTTTTCTCTGTGTATGTCTGTCAGTGTCTTCTTGAAAGAAGACTCATTGGATTTAGAGTCTACTCGTATACCCCACAATGACCCTTAATTAATCTGGAATGACCCCTTTCATTACTGTGAAAACTAAGTGTATTGTCACATAGTGTAAGTGTTAGATAATGGACATTTCTTGGGGGTTGGACATTTAACACATTATGTTTGTCCATCTCGGCCCCGTCAAAGAAATTCGGATATGGTTCTTAATACTGAGTAAAAATAGAGATTTAATTTCCATTTAACTTTTTCTAAAAATATGTTTCTTATTCTCACAATGACCTTGGAAGTGACCAAAATACTCTCAGATAGGACTAATGGAACTCATAATATGAAACAAAATAAGACAATGAAATAAAACTGCATCTTGAGAGTTAAAAAGATGGCTCAGCAGTTAAGAGCACTTGCTTCATTTAAAGAAGGTCTTGGTTCTATTCTTTGTCCATATGGTGGTTCACAACTAAATATAACCCCAATACCAGAGGACCTAATTCCTTCTTCTGATTTCCACGGGCACTACATGTATGTGGTCTTTTACTTAACAGATTTAAAAAAACAACACATAAAATAAAATCACAAAAGCTTTTAAGAAATCATTCTCTTGAATCACCAAATTTGAGTGTATGCTAGAACTTGATAACATTTATATATTTAGTATTCTATTCACCTCTTTCTGACTTGATAACCTTTGATCCATTTTTGAAAAATCTACTAAATAAATATTGCATTGTTTTTGCATTTGATAGAGGAAAATGTGGTTTGATTTAAAAACATATTTCTGCTTCCTTGGTTGGCTTGCTTGTTCATGCCATGGTTAGAATGTGGTAGCTTCCCTCCAAACAATAGCATCTCGCTGCCTAATCTACTTTGTATTTTTTTATTCTTTTGAGATTCTAGGCACAGAGAACTTGTGGAAGGAAACACAATAAGGTATTATAAAACAGAATAACTTCAGGACCCACTTCAATTATTCATCTGATAAAGAATTCACACAAAAGTGTAGTATCAGCCATTACACATAAAAGCACACTCCCAGTACAAGACCGTTGAGTGAGAGTAAGCTGTAGCTAAGCTATTGCTTCTGGTAAAGTCACTTCCAGCCTTCCTTGCAAGTCTGTGATGCTAAAGAAGCTGGTGGCAGCAGCTGCCTCTAAATTCCTGTGTCTTCCTATTTAGCCAGCAATTGCACTATAACTCCTTCCTGGATGACCAACAACTAAAGGAAAGTATGAATCACGTTTCTTCAATAGATTGATGGAGCCATTCTGGGGAGTAACTCTGTAGTCTAGGGACCCTGATTTCTAATTATTTCATGTAATGGCCTCAGGCTCTGGTCAGCTTCTCTCGACAACATTCAAAGGGTTTCAAAGTAGACTTTTGAAAACAACAAAAGGGAAAAACCTGAATTAAAGTGAGCAGATCTTGATAGCCTAAGACTGCAGTACCTCTTGCTGTTATTACTATGAATTTACATAGTGCTAGAAAGTACATGTTACTTAAGGATGTGGTGTTAGGACAAATAGATTTCATTTCAGAATACTAACAGGGTATGAAGATTAGAATGTTAATTAAAAAAAGAAATCATAGTTGGAGAATTGGCACTGAGAATAATACTATTTCCTGTAACCTACTGCTAAGTAGAGGAAACAGTACTTATAGTGATAATTTCAGAATTAGGGAAAAAGCAAGCAAAAATATAAAAGGTTTAATCTTTATTTGGGAGCAAAATACATGTGAAATGCTGGGGGAAATAAAGGGGAGTTAAGGTTAATAATTTTAATTGAACAATAGGAAGCAGGACTGTCGATGGAAGACTATGATGTATGACTGCCCACTTAGGCAGGTTATTCTGAAATCTTTCAGTTGGGTGACAAAGTTCTTGTTTATTGGTGTGAAATTTTTGGAGAGGATTTTAATTTCCATGAAGGGATTTATTTAAATACTCCTCTCTTCCTTACCTTGTGGCATACCTGGTGCTTCTTCCCAAGGACAATAAGGATGGACTAACCGGAAGGTGTTCAGAGTGATGTTTCGGTTGGTACAGTGCTCAAGTTACAGCAGATGGGCAGAGCCAGTGAACAATGGGATGAAGGGGAGCAAGGACAGAAAGGAAAACAAACTAGACAACTCAAGGGGACACCAGACCACACACTGCGATTCTTCTGATTTTCTACAAGCATAAGAACTCAAGTTGCAGACACCCTTCCCAAATTTCCGCACCCTCAGTAGTTCACTTTTGAAAGCGAAACAAACACCTGATTCTGTGCTAGTTCCTGATCACAGGGTCTCTATGTGCCTGCTGTGAGGAGGTTACTTTACCCTCTGTGTTCCTGAAGAGTCCTCAAAGCCTCATGATTAGAGATGGAGAGGTACATGTGAGAGTGTCCTTTCAAACTCTGAGTGCTCTGTGGATTAGGTTAACATCTACATAAAGTCAGCTTTAAAATAACTTTAAAAAGATAAGATGTGATTGTGTAGGCTTATAATCCTCATACTCTGGGGCAGCAGCAGGATGATTGCTATGAGTTCTAGGCCAGTTTGTTCTATCTACTAACTCCCCCGACTTCCTCTCTCAAATACTAAATAGATGACATATATAGATCTGGGAAAATGAAAACAAAATGCATTACCATAAATAAATTAATATAAAGGTAAATACCAGAGAACATTATATATACATGTAAATTTAATTTATGGTAATACACATTTTCACATTTGTTTCATATTTGGTTGTGAAGTGTCATGAGGAGCGTCTTGGACAAATAAACATTACATTAGTTGCCATCCATGGCTGTGATAAAATAACCAATAGAGACAACATATGGGAAGAAGGCCTTATGTGGTTCATGGTGTCAGATAGGTTCATGGTGTGATGGGCGTGCAGGGTGAAGGTAGTGTGGCACAGTGAGTCCTCATGTAGTAGGCCAGAAAGCACAGAAAGCTAGACCGTGCTATTCAAAATCACACTGCTATGGATCTGCTTCCCCAGATAGAGCCACTCCCTGACAGCCATAGCTTCCTAAGCAGTCCTACATGCTTGGGACTGAGATTTAAAAGAAACTGTGGGAGGACACCCCAGATCCAATCCCTAAATCCTCGTCTAATTCCCACAAGGAAGAGGCAAACAGAGACCTTGAGTGTGGAAGTGATTCCCCTAATCTCATGCTGTGAGACTATGGGAAGAACAGAAGTGAAGCTATTATTAAACCACTCTTGAAGCAAGCTCTCATTAAATCCTTCTTTTGGAAAAGAACATCTAGAAAGTCATCCAAAGATCCATGTGACTTGATCCTCAGGAGGTGTGGTATAATGCAGATAGATATCTTGGTCCCTGAAAGTGTCCCCTTAAAAAGGATAGTGGAACACTGATATCCCCCCACCCCACTGTGACGATCCCAGCCACTTGGAAGTTAGCTGGTTTTCCCTATCATATGCTGTCTGTCCTGATGGCTGCTTTGCCACCCGCACAAAATCAGCACTCTCAATATAATATGCAATGTAATCTCTGAAAGCAAGGTGGAAAATGAGCCTTCTCTATCAGTTAATAACCCTAGGAAGTGTGTATTACAGTAACAGGAAAATGACCACACACCTTTTGATCTTCCAGGGACTAATGCAAGAGATTTTGATAGATTTTGATCAGATAATTTATCTTTGTTTTACTAGTTTCAAATTCTTTATCTTTCACCCAGTTCTCTGCTCATGAACATTTCTGAGCATAGAGAAAGCCATCAGCTACTCCGCACATTTCCACATTGCACCCACACACCCTCAAGTCCCACACCGTTTGTCCCTAATGCATGTTCTATTTGTGCACGGGGTCCCATGCTTGGGCTTGTTCAGTAATTCTCCTAAAACTCTGTCACTGTTATCCCCTGCCTGTGGCATCTACCTCCACGAAATCAAATGCATCACTGTATACTCATAATCAAAAATCCTATGTGCTGCCAAAGCACAGCCTATGAAATTTATACCTGCCAACACCATCACCTTATTCCCTCTGTCTCCATCTAGAAGAATTGAAATGGGTCACACAATTTCATCTATCCACACAGATAATTCTCACCCTCATCTTACTAACAGGCCCTTCTTCCTCTGTTACATGATGCATATGTGTTTAGCACACAATCTTGGATTAAAGTTCTCAAATACCTCTATCTATTCTTTGCAACAAAGTCTCCACTGTCAGCTAGGAGAGCTTTATCATGAGCTTCCAGGATCCTTCTATCTCTCTGCCATCTAACCATTGCTGAGATTACAGACACACAGAAGTGTGAACAACTGTTATGCACATCTGGAAATCTAACTCAGATCTTCATTTGTAAGGTAAGACATCTTCCCAGCTCAGAAAAGTAACTGTCTCAAAGCATCCCTTCTATCTCGATTCTAGGACATCACATTCTCTTTTTTTCTTCCCTCACACAGAATTACTTCTCAGAAGACTTTCTTGATGCCACTTCATTTTATGGGCAGCTTGATGCTGAATTCCTATGATCCATCCTCACATACCTATGTGCACCCCAGACACATTTCCTGGATAACCTCAACAAATGCTCCAGCCATGCCATACCTTCTTCAGACTGACAGCATCTAAATAGAGAGTTAGCGGGGGGGGGGACCTCTAACATACTTTGTGCTCAATATATATATATATATATTAGAATGAGGAATTAAAGATTCCATTGTATTTCTTCCAGTTAAGACCACAATATTTTCCCATACCCAGCCCTCAATATTTCTACCCACAAGCATGTTTCTCTGCAAACCATCTTATCCTGCCCTGTAAACAGCTCTCCTTCCAATCGCTCAAATTGAAGAAGCCATGGAATTAATTGTCCTTGTCATTTCTTATCTCATAATGCACATCTTCTTCCTTGGAAAGCACTCCTAAGGTGTATGTATCATAGAATCCAGTTATTTTATTTCAAACTTAAAGTATGTGCCCTGGTCAGAACCACCAGTGTGTACCTCCTGAATCACTGTATATCTGTGTAATTAGGTTCTTTGACAGATCTACACCTTTCTGCATTCTGTTCTTACTATACACGATAATCAGATCATGTCCAACCCTATACATATATCTGCAATGGCTGCACCTTCCATCAATGAAACAAGGCTTTAACATAGCAACTAAAGCTCTACGTGGTCTGCACCTTGGTGATCCTTGTGTTTGTCTCCTTTCACACGCCTTCTGTTCACTCTAACCACATAAAACTCTTTGCTGGTCCTTAAACATTTTAGGCAATCCCCCCCCACACACAGTTTTCGTATCTGTTGATCATTCTTTCTCATTCCTTGCACAGTAACCCTCATGGCTTGTTTTAACTACTTTTCTATCCAACCCATGTTTTCACTGTGTCAATGAGATCTGCATTATTTAAATGAAAGACCATTATTGATCAATGATTATCATGATGATGAAGATAAAACAATAAAACTTCTATACTCCTTCAGTGGTATTTGTGCTGACTTGCGGTTAACTCTCTTTATTCCTTATACTCTATTCCATTTTCACAGAGGAAGAAATTAAGACTCAGATTACTTCAAGATACTCAATTAGTAAACAGAGATACCAGAACTGAAACCATTTTTCTTTGACTCTAATTTAAATTTCAGAATAATTTATACACCTATTACTCTGTGACATACTTATTAATGCACCTGTGGGATTCCCCTTTAGGTATTTATTTTCTAACCCAGCTGTGAGAAACATGGTTTGCTAAAGGCTTCTCCTTTACCTGTAGAAGGGATCCCTTCAGCTTTTGAGTTGAGAACATGCTGCTTTGGGGATCAGTGACTAGATAAGATGTTTCTCTCTATTATCCAGTGACTCCTTTGTCTCAGACTTCTCCATTATCCTGGCAAAGACTGTCACCTCTAAGTCACACTACTGTCCTTCATCCTCATTATACTTTTGTAGGCTTGTTCCCAGTAAGTGTTTTGTATAATAAGCTTTATTTCATCTTTTGCTTCTCAAGAGAATCGAAACCAGTATCAAATGACACCTAAGGACTGTAAGTAATGAGACTGGGTGAAAGCGAGGGAAAGGAAGGACCATCTCCACACACAAACCATGGAATATTTCTTTGAAGTCCAGCAAGAAAGAATTACGTATTTTCTCACTTCCACATTCTGCTTTCTAACAAAAGTCTCTGAGCTGTGGAAAATCAGAACCCTCTCAATACGATAAACCCCAGGGTTGCAGAGGTTTGAGGATAGGCCCGTGTGCTCAAAATCAAATTCAGAGAAAAACCACAGGGGTCTGCCTTGTAATTTGGGTGCCTTCCTGCCCTGCAATACCAGACACATGCACGTTATAAGGTAATGAATAGCATTTCATGTTCTGACATCCTTGCAGTGAGAAATACCACTTAATACCATGAACATAACTCTCAGAAAATTTCACTGATGCCTCAGATCACCTTGTTATATGCTTCCGTGAAATGATTGCAGATAGACATGCAGCTATCACAACTGTAAAACAGAAATAGCAATGGTAATGTCTCCCTGTTGGTTTGTGTGGGAATTAAATGAGATAACACATTATACAAAGCTCAGTAAGGGGCTGAGATGGCTCAGTTGGTAAAGTGATTGCTATATAAAAGAGACACTCCAAAATTGGATTCTCAGCACCCATGCAAAAAGCTAGATACGGTGGCTTATGCTCATAGAGGAGGTGGTCACAGGAGAAGCCCTACAGCTTGCTGGCCAGTTAGTCCGCATAATAAGTGAACTCTAGGCTCAGTGAGACATTCCATTTCAAATAATGAAGTAGAAAGGATGAAGAAAAAGGCTTGGCAATGAAAAGCCCATGCTGTCATGCAGCAGAGCAGTGACGGAACTTCCCACAGTTAGCAATCAAGAAGATGTCTCCACAGTCATGCCCACATACAAATATAATGGAAGCAATGGTCCCTCTCATGAGGTATGTTGAGATGACAGCCAAGATTAGCTATCATATTAGTATTCTGAACTCAACTGGTTAGCAACACAGACCCCTAAATGGGATTCCTGTAATGCAAAGAACACCATGGAGATAATTTGGTGAAGTTCGAATCAGGCCTGATGTTTAGAGAGATACCAGTTTCCTGTGTCATGCTATGTCTGGTGGATATACTGAGGTTTTACAGCAGGCATGCCTTCCTTGGTTTGCACTCTAAAAGATCCACAGTTTGTGACTATGATGAAGTAGGCAGCTTACTCTCAAATAACCCAGGAAGAAAATATCTTTGACCTAGTCATCTAACCATAATGACAGCTTGATCAATCAATTACTGAAGACATAGTGGCTGCTCTATAAAACCATAAAGCGACATTGTAAACATCTTTATTTGCATAAGAGCATTATGATTTTCCTGCAGTGAGAGAATGGGCCAACTATGCTTCTCAGAAGTTACTCCCATCATTAAGAGGTGTAGACCATGCTTACAACTTTTCTGCAAGGCAGCAAGTATCTATTTCAAAGTAATAAGAAACGTAGTAATGATGATAGAAAAAGTGATCCAGTCATTGACATTTCATTTACTGTTGCTTAAAACTAGTGAGGTAGCTTGCTTTTAAGTATATATCCTATCAGGATCTGTTAGCAATGGCTTTTATTGTTATTTTGATGTTAGTTTGCTTTAAACACAGTAATTAGCCTTGAACATAAAATAGCAAGTTTGTACACAGTGATTTAGCTGGGAGGCCTAGGGAGGGCTGGTTTGATGGGTTAACAGCCCCTAATTATGCCACAGTATCCTAGACATGAGTTCCAACCTATAGATCAAAGGGGAAAGCCTCAGGCTTTAGTAAGGAAGCTATTTCTCTGAGCTGGAAGATGTCCTGAGTCACAGGAGTCTAGGAGTCAGGTTAACCTAAAATACATTTTTCTATCTTTCTCCCTTCCTCCTCCATTCCTTTCCCCTTTCTCCCAGGCTCAAAGTATCTAGAGATACATATTTTTAAAAATGTATCATTTGGAATAGTTCACTTTAGTTCAAGGGGCAATGAGTGTAGTGCATATGAAGGAAATTCTTACTTTTCTTCACACCTAAGGCAGGAGAAGATTGGTTCCAATTCTATACCAGAAAACCTGAACTTCTGCTTTACACATTCTCGATGTGGCAGGAAGGAAACTAAAGGTGACAATATCACTAACACCCAATACTGCACTATCTCTGGTAGCTCTCTTGTGTTCCAGGAAAATAAGAGAATCAATATGATTTGAGGCTGGAAGTCCTTTGGACCCCCTCAGGCAAACAACCATGACTCATGATTATCCAAGGTCTCAAGCTGGCATGAGTGGATTTCCCAAGTTCCCCGGGACATATGATACAGCTGGGATTACTTCTGTGCACATCATAAGAACTAATCCAGTTAGTTCATCCTGGCACATGCATTCTCTGTTTACTCATGCATGACAAGAACACATATCTCCCAGCTTCCGATTCTCCCAAGCTCTAGCACATATCCTAAGTATCAAAGGAACCATAGTGGGCAGAACATGGGACCGAGAGGCATGGAGGCTTGGGTTCAACACTACATCCTCTTATTATTCACTAAGCGAGTCTTTCAGAAGTGGAACTGACCTCTCTCAGTGGCGTCTTCATTTCTCTAATGGAAACAATGATAACTATATCTTATTGCTATGTGAAGACTAAAATAGATAATGTAGCCAAATATATCTGCCAGAACAGCAATATATATGTATGGCCTATTTTACTTAGGAAGATGTAGAAAATATTTATGACATTTAACATATACATCTATCCTTCCATATCCTGGGTTCAAATACTACACATGCTAGAAACAAAAGAAAAGCAAATACAGGGCTATGCTAACAAGTTTACCTATGGCTACAGCCAAGTATATGTACACACACACACACACTCAAAAGTTATTCATATTCTACAAAGTGACATCATCTACCCTGGAGATAAAAAGATAGGAACTTGTTTGAGCACTTAATTTTGAATAAATTTCAAATACAAATTGAAAGTGTCCTTAAAAAAATTAGAGAATTTGACAACCCTGGGTTGTCCTACGTGACAGCACATGCTTTTTAATACATGTATAGGATGAGTCACCTCAGTCATGCTTCTTGGTTTAGCCCTGCCCCTCCACCTCTTTGGGAACAGCAGATTTGATGAGCAGCTGTTGGCAATGCAGAACTATAATGCAGAAATGATATGATGTAAGGCTAATACATCAGGGGCACGGCATGTTTACTCAGGTGATCTCTGCAACCTCAGAGGTAAGAAGGAGGTTCCTTAGCTCTGGATACAAGTGGCCTACTTCAAAGAAAGTTAATAAACCTTCCTTAGACTTTAGGATCTACTTGAGTGGAAAAGAGAAGGAAAATATATCAAAGTCTATATGTCTCCATCCTTACAAACTCTTAAAAATAACATGCCCAAGTGGTGTATTTTTTTTTTATAGTGATATACTGTATTATAGACTCAACTGTGTTCCTCAAATCGATTATCAATAACACTTCTGGACAAACCTTATGCCTAGGAGTATTTGGCCAATATAAAACTGACTCCATGTTTATGTGTGTGTATTTGCTTTTTGCTTTGTTTTGGTATTTCTAATTTGTTTAAGTTTGTTTATTTTCATTCTCACTCATTGTTATTATGTTTTCTTCTTTGTATGAGAATGAACGATGAAATTGGAGGTTAAGAAGGTGAAGAAAAACTGGGAGAAGAAAGAGAGGGAAAAGAAGATGGTTGTAATATATTGCATAAAAAGTTTTAAATAAAAAATAATTAATTTAAAAAGGTGTAAAAAGATTGTAAAAGACACTTGAAATTCTACTTCACCAACTCCATATATCAAAATGTAGACTTTCCTAGAAAGAAATAAGATATTTAAAGAAAAAATAAAATAGCTCAGTAGGCTATATCCTAATCCAGTATGACTGGCTTTCTTATAAAGAAGAAAATTTCAGCCAAGATATGACTGTCAGGTAGATAACATTAGGAGAAAAGGTAGCCATCTAAAAGTACAGGATTTCAGAGACACAAAGAAGCTAGGAGAGACATGAGACAGGCATATTCTCTGGAGCTGTCAAAGATCAAGTGGCCTTGTAGTAACTGCATATAAGAGGATATATTTCCTGTTGTTCTAAGTCATGGATCTGTGGAGCTTTGTAACAGCACCCTAGGAAATGAATTCAATGAGTCCTAGAGAGATATTAAATTAATAGTCAGATTTCATATCTTTATCAAAATATCACCTCTGCAGGCTTAGATCTTCTCTTTTACTTATTAACAAACATCATTGCACTAATCCTATTGCCTTTCTCAATTCCCCACCCCAATTATCTGGGATAGGATGCTTACATGGGTTCCAATGTTCATTCAGGTTTGAGAACCACTATAGGAAGTAGCAGACAGGAGATGTCAAACATGTCTGCTTGGCCCCAGACTTTTATGGAACATGTATTTAAGTTTCACACTGCAAATATACCTGGAATGAGACTTTTATTTTGTTTCAACATATAATACTGTGCATCCTTTCTGGTTACATAAAATTAAAAAAAAATAGTCCACTAAAACATCATATCCTTTTCTTGAAAGATGAGACTATGTTAACACAATGTGTGGTACATTTCTCCTTTCTGACTTATGAGTGGTAAGAGAAGATATCTGTACCAGGCAAGAGATCCACTTCCTTAAAGGAGATCAAGAAAGGCTTATTTGATGCTTTTACCCTAGCAATACAGAGCAATGCCTATGGCGATTACTAGGACTAGGAGAGAGTCAACGAGGTAATCCATTGACTGGGCTCCATGCATTCTCAAGCCTGCAATCATTTAATTAACTTGAATTCTCACATTGGTTTAATGAGGTATTTATGTTATCCCTTTTTAGGGGCAGTATGTTTAATGAAATGGTCTGAATCTCTTGGACAATGGTTACGTTATTTACAAATTCCTAATCTCTCCTCCAACACTCTATCATCGTATATAGACTTCCATTTGCTTCATTTATTAACAACTACAGAAATGAAAACCTCTAGTATTTCTGATCAGTGACTGCTCTGGTTTCCCACATCTCACTTTAAGCGTCTTACCTTAACCCACTTTTGTCTCTGACTTTTCGTTATGGCAAAATCTAAAATTTCCTATTTGTTGCATAGATCTCATAATCTATGTTGAATGAATATATGGATAT
>NW_004949099.1:24615042-24628906 GCF_000317375.1 Microtus ochrogaster | reverse complement strand
TGTTAGTCAACCATCTTTAAGAGGTGGGTCTTAGTTAAGGCATGACTTCGCAGGGATCTAGGGTAAAATGGTATGCACTTCCATGTGTGGCCTCTCTACACCTTTTCCCACGGGACATTGCTTTGCTTGGCTTTCTCATTTCCTCTCTTGTGAGTTTTCCCCTTATAATACATAAAATATTGTTTTATCCTCAGCTAGACTGGTGTTTTCTACAGATTCCATCTTGTGGTTAGTCATCCTCACTCAGAGTCCCCAGTACTAGGGCTGTAAACTTAAGTCACAGTGCCTAGCTGCAGATTTGGATTTTTTTTTAACAGTGTCTTTGCATTGGAAGAGAGGGAAACAGGATTATAAAATCGTGAAAGAACTGGAACTAGTAAAGAATTTTTGAAGGTTCATCAGTTAGTTAGTAAAATCTTCCTTTGTTCTCTTTGTAAAAAAAAAGGCAAATGTGGAATTACAGTCCTTTTTATTAGCTGGATCACCAGAAAACCCCCATCTTAGACTCCCTCAGATATTCCGGGCCAATCTTGCATACTCACACCTTGGTTTTCCTATTTAACATGATTTGATTTGGATATGCAAAAGCAAACAATCAAATGTGAGGGAAGATTATATTGTCACAATGCCTTCTACCTCCTGCCTACTCTAATTATGTGGTCTGATAGAGAAGGAGATTAAAACCATGCCTTCAAAAAACATAAAACTTATTTCACAAGTCCAAAAAATTTCCTGCATCTAGCTAGCATTGGTGGGGTGACCATAAGTTATTTATCGTACATGGGAGAGAATCTAAAGGGTCCTGAACACAGCCATTGATAATATTTATGTGTAATGTTTGTAAGACATTCCTAGAAAGTAATTTTGTATTTCTCATAAAAAATATTGTTCATATCTCCATAATGAATTCATAGGTTGTGGCCTTGGGAATAATTAAGACTACATCTCACTGGCATGGTCATGTATCTGATCATGAATTCTGTTTATGAAGATAGAGATAGGTTGCTTATCTCCCCTACCTGTGTACCTGCTCATCTATATGTAGCACAATTAATAAAAACCCAGAAACAGATATTGGGGTTCAACCTGAAGATCAGAAAAGCAAAACAGTCAGCCACTGCTCAGTCTGAAATGGCAATTCAGCCTCCAGGAATCTCAGAATGAGACTGTGTGTGAGAGATGTTTTCTCCCCTCTTATATTCCTCTTTAGGGCTGGCATTAGAGATGGGCACCACTACCACCTGGTCTAGTGTGGCTACTGGGATTAAAGGTGTGTGTCACCACTGCCTGGTTTGTAAGACTGACCAGTGTGGGTGTTTTACTCTCTGAACTTCAGGCAAGTTTTACTTATTAAAATACAAATGAAATATCGTTGCATCTATAGGTAGGAGATCCAGGCATGGAAGCACAGTCCAGATGACAAGTGCAGAATGCTGATTATTAATGAGAAAACACTGAAAAGAAATAAATATTTTTGAAAGGTGAAAATTGATTGGGAGAAAATTAAGAGTAATCAAAGATTTTAATTTGAAAAGGAATAACTCTTACCTGGGATGTCAGGTGCAAATAAGAAATTAAATTGAAATTTCTAAGAAAAAAATGGGTGGAGAAGACAGAGACAGAGAGACAAAGAGAGAGCCATGAATGAAGAGATCATGACAAACACAAGGACTGTTCTGAAGCACGATGATTCTGTGCTATTGTACAACTGGCTTTCAATGTGCTTCCCTCAAATGCCAAGGATCATGGACCCTACCACCTGATAAACAACTTGGTCAGGATATTAACACTGCTGAGAACAATCTTTTTACCAGTCCAATTCTCCTACTCATTAGATTTCAGCTAAACTGACAAGTTTTCAACAAAGTCTTGCTTCAGCATGGAGCAATCCCTACAAACCAGAGCCATAAATAGAAGCCGCCTTACACTTTTGCTTACTTCTCTCTGCACACTCTGACTATAATGATTTCCTCTATAAAACACGAGGGTCTATGTAATTACAATAGGACCATTATTTTCTTCTGGTTGTTAGCACAGTTCCCATAAAACAGGAGATACACAACAAATACCAGTTGGATATCTGACTGAATTACTGAAATACGGAAAAAATGGGCAGAATCTCTCCAAATTTCCATTCCCTATATCTTCTTATAATGGTGTACAAAAATCTCACCACTCCTAGATGCATCTCTACCTCACGTACACGGTTCCAGATATAACTGAAATAGGATTTTAAGAGTTGGTCAGTAGAGTTTAAAGAGGATCAGTGAGGGAAGCTAAAAGAGGCTAGAGAACTGTTATCTTAGTGGAGCTGGAGAGGAGGGATACGTTCTATTGGTAACTATGGGTTAGAACAATTATTCAAAATTTCATTTAGAAACAAAGGAATAGAGTTTAAAAGTCCCAAACATAAAGAAATGTGTTTAAATAAATGGAAATACTAGTTATCTTGATTTGATTTGATTGCTACACATAGTATTTATGTATAAAATTATATGCTACACATATTAATGTGTACAATAATTATGCATTAATGGAAGATAAAATAAAAATATGTGCAGCTCATAACTTTACATTTTTAGATTTGGGAGCAAAAAACAGACAAAATAAGGTAGAGAAGAGGCCTTAAGGATGGTAAAATAGCTGTGATATAAAAGAGAGCCAGTGACTACTAGGGGTGATAAGGTTTAAACAGGAATTGGGGAGGGTGTTTGATGAGAAGATGTGGTGTGGGCAGGATTAACTCAAACTAAGGCTGTATGAAGAAGTCACATGGGAACACATTATTTTATAAGCTAATTGAAAACATAATTTAAAATGACTGAATAGAGGTACCATGCGTGAGTGAATAAAGCTGATCACAGAAGCCATGGGTTATTAAGCAAATATCCCAGTTCAAGGTGTAGAACACTTGGAGGTGTTGGTCAGGATGGCCCTAGGAGCCTCCGAAACTCTATAGGTTATAGCTGCTGACCTTGATTGCCTAGCAGAACTATATGATAAGACTCTCTTTCTGAAGACGTCATACACATTGGTTACAGATTTAAAAAAAAACATTCTTGCTGACACTGAGCTGTAAGCTTTCTCACTGTTGGCTAGCCTTCGGAGCACAGGAAGCTGGTTGGTAAGCAGCTGGGAAAAAGTTGCAATGTCTTCTCCAGCTTTGGAACTTATATGTGACTTCTCCAGCTTTGGAACTTATATGTGAAAATCCCAACTTGTCAATCAAGAGGTACTTACTGGGAAATGCTTGGACAACAGTTATGTGGCTGACTGATTTGTTGTTGGGTCTGGGGTCCATGTTAGAGGGAGGCAATGCCTGTTATTATAGACCTGGCTAGTGGTCAATGACTGGGGATGCTGTAAACCCTAGGTATAAACCTATTACTCCTGTTTTGTTGAATAGACACATGGTCATACTGCCTCAGTATAGTGGTATATTATTTGTGTTTTGATAAATAAATCTTGCCTGAAGGTCAGTGTAAAGCAGCCACACTAGTCAGCTATATAGTCTAGGTAGTGGTTGCACACACTGTTAATCCCAGCAGACACACTAGTTAGCTATAGAGGCTGGGAAGTGGTGGTGCTCACCTTTAATCCCAGCACTGGAGAGGACTATAAGGTGGGGTGAGACAGGAACTCTCTCTCTTTCAGCCTGAAGCTTTCCTGGAGGTAAAAGCTCTCTAGTAGTTGGCTGCTTTGCTTCTCCAATTTTTAGGTTGAACCCCAATGTCTGTCTCTGGGATTTTATTACTCATGCTATACCTCCTGAATGTTTATATTTACTCCCATAGTCTAGTGTTGTCCTCAGCTTTGATCAAATAAGTTCCTTTTTGTACAAATGGCAGTTAGAGATTGTTGTTGTATCAATGTGCTAAAGACAAGTCACTGTTGGGTGATCAGCACTAAACAGGACATCCATAATATCCCTTACAAAGCTCAGAGAGTGAATCGAAAGGGGGTGAGATCAGATAATGAAGAGGTGCCATGCAGTATTATCTTAGGGCCATTATTTGGCCATGGGACTCAAGGCACTCATGAACTCACAGCTGCTAAGGCTGACTTTATGAAGCCTTATAAAACTGAGTCTGTCAACATTGAGTCATAGGTGGAGAGGGATTCAAGGGGCCCTGCAAATATTTGTTAAAGATTAATAGAGCTGAATATTGCATACAGAAACTGGAGTGAGGGAGGGAGTATCAGTAGAGGCAATCTGGAGACATGACCTGAGGGGTTTCATAGGTTTTAATTGATGAGATGAGCCACTTTAAGATGACAGATTGGGGTGTTAAAAACATGTTTTAAAGCAGAAAAAGTCTCTAATGCATTATATATCTTATTCTTAGCAAAACCTGACATGTACAGTGGAGCCTTAAAAAAAAAAGGATCTCTGTGTTTTATCAGTACAGAATGTTACCTTAATATTATGGTTATTTAATCACATATATAATGGCAGTCACATAAATCATACCATTACTGTAAATAAGAAAGGGAAAAATGCTGCCTATCAAACTACAACTCACCTAGGTTGCAAGGTGCCTGGCTATTTCAAAATGTGTGTGAATGTATGTTAGCACATTCTATGTTACTGTATCTAAAGATCACAAGCTCTTAGTAAGAAGTAAAGCTTCTGAGTCCTAGTTCTTGAAGCAGTGACAGGAGCCCTACCACATGAATTTATTACCTTTATTATACCTTTGACAAGACACCTGGCAAGAGCAATTTAAGAAAGGTCGGATGGCATGACACTCCATCATGACAGGGACTGATGGTAGCAGGGGTATGAGGTGGTCAGAACAGACTGCATCCACGGTCAGGAAGAAGAGAGAGAAGGATGCCTTTGCTTAGCTGACTTTTCCTTACTTCCTGGACTTCTAACACATGGACGAGCTCCACCCACTTTCCAGTTGGGTCTAGCTTTCCCAGTTAAACCTTCCTGAAAATACTCTCATGAAGATATGGAGAGAGGTCTATTTTGAAGGTGATTCTAAACTCAGTCAACACAAGTTTAAACATTGCCCAAATGGAAGTCCCTTGGCAGTGGAGACTATCCTGGTGTCCCTGGGTAAGTGTAGACAATCACATGGGGAGAGAAACTGACCAATTCTTCTTCTTCTGTAGGATGTTTCCTAATTGGCCAGCTCAGTTTCTCTCTCTCTCTCTCTCTCTCTCTCTCTCTCTCTCTCTCTCTCTCTCTCTCTCTTTTTCCTTCCTTCCCTCCCTCCCTCTTTCCTTCTCTCCTTCCCTCCTCTCACTAGGCTACAATTTCACTTGATCAAGATCCCTCCGGGCACTGCTTAATATTGATTAACTTCAAAAAGATGGATATTCAAATGCACATCCTAAATACAGCCCGATTAAGGCATCACTTTTTTAATACCTCACAATTCACATTAAATTCAATATGAGCTTTTTGTCGAGCCCTTCAAATCATAAAGTGTGTAAGCATGCATTTGGAAATGAGTGTTATTTAGTATTGGGATTATGGCTTTTCTTCTCCAGTAGGATTAAATCCTTAGCAAACACACACTCTTCTTGGCCTCACACACCCACCCAGGAAACAGCTCCATGAACATCTGGATTCTGACAATTTTTCACACAGATACTGTTTTTAATTGCACAGTAGGTATTTGGAATCCGTGAGCTCCAGGAAGCAGCAGTATGAGCCAATAAAAGTTTCGAGACACCTTCAACTTCTGAGTTCCCTATGTCGTTCCATTTTGGCAAATAATTTACTTCTCTCCTGGCAAAATTGCAGGGGTTTGCATTTGTGCTGAAGCAGCAGCAATGCCCACTTTGCAGAACACTGGCCACCTGAAAAACAGCCCCACAGAAAAGAAGTACTCCCATAGAAGATATGGGCTCTTTTTAATCTTATTTATAAAAGCGGCAATTATGCCTGCAGAGGAATGAAGCGCACACTGGTTGTTTGGCAGATTTCCAGAGAGGAAAGCAGTGTTCCCTGCATTTAACCTTGAAGTACACTTCCTCACAATTCCGTCATGATTGATAATAGCTGGAGACAAGAAAACTGCTCAGACTTCAAGTGTATGATTACAGCATTCACTACTTTTTTATGTTTACTTTTTTTTTTTTTTAAGGATGAAATACTGTTTGCTTTTTTCCAGTTGGGTGGTTATACTTCCTGATGAAACATAGTCATCCTCTTCTCCCTTGCTTTGGGAATGCAGGTTCTGGTGAAGGAGGGCTGGTGGTTATAAATAATCAGCATAATTAGTTCTAGAGTTCCACCTTTATTGCATAAACAAAGATCTTACTAGGCTAGTCTTGGACTCCTGGTAGTCTTCTTCCTCAGACTCTCAACTGTAGAGATTATCAGCGTGTATCTTCAGGATTGGCTTTGAACCCTCTTTTGTTGCAATTTCTTGTAGGACCCTTGTGAAAATCCTAGTGGTGAGACTTGTCATATTTAACCCTTTTCATGGACACTGAATTTTGTAAAAGGAATGGATTTGTGCTATCAATGTCGTTGCAACATCACTTTGTCCATGTGAACTGTTGCAGACTCTTAATTACATTGATCTTCCTCTGGTTTCATCTTTGCAGTTTCTAGCTATTTCTCCCTTTTATTTTGTGTGAATTAGTTTTGGTCATCACTTTAACTGATTCCAATATACCATTTCCCACTGATTTCATTTTTCCATGCTCTAACTTTTTAGATGAAATATTTATAGAGATGAAGTTTTAGTGGTTAGGTATAAGGCTAAAAGGTTTTTTGTGTGTATATTGTATTTTGAGCTTACTCTCCCTCCAACTCTTTACTGTAACTTTTCCCTCTTAACCCCTGCTGTTAGTTCCACTTGTCCCTCAGACAGTTTATTAGAGGACACATCAGAAATTAAACTGACAAAACAGATACTGCTCTTGACCTTAACCCAAAGACTGAGAAGCAATTGTCATTTTCACAGCTATACTTACTCAATTGGAGATCCCCGTTCACTTTCTTATTCACTTATTCAATGAAAATGTGTTCTGCTTCTACTGTAGACCAGGGCTTTACAAGGATATGCAGATACAGAGAAAATTACTATGCAGGCTTTATGCTCCAAAAAGTTTAAGTAGAAAAAGACACAAAGTTAGCTGATACAGTGAAATACACACTAAGGAAAGTTTAATTCAAATGACATTAAGAACATGTGTAAAGTGTCAAATACAAAGTAACATTCAAATGTGATAAGATATAAGACATGGAGACTGAAGCTCTAAGGGAGTGCATTAAGGAAAGACTGGGGGTGAAAACAACTGGGACACATTTGTTTTCCAGTCATTCTGTTATAAAGCAAAAGTGAGACAGAATCCTGACTGCAGAACTTGGTGGTTAGCTTGCTTCTTAGATGACATGACATAGTACAGTACGTTCACAGTAAGGTTATTCTGGTAAGGACTCACACATTGCACACACAGGAGAGAGGAGATTACCTTAGTACAGTTTTCAAGGGGAGGAAAGTTAATGGACTGTAGTACAGGTATGGATGGTTTGGCTGCAGGTTTGCTGAGGTGAGAGGAAGAAGGACAGGATGGCTATTCAAGGGTGAGGGAAGGGTTGATTGATAGAAGACATGGAGTAACATATTCCAGCACTGTGGATATCCGTGAAGAAAGAAATGCCTTAGCTGACTCAACACTCATATGAACTTTTCTCAATACAAATCCTGCTGCTTAGCCTCAGGAATCCTAGAGAGAAACAGTTAGGATGCAGTTTGTTTAAGTGGGATATAGAGAAAAAATAGACTGTACTTGAAGATGCAAACAGGGATGTCCAAGAAGGACAGTTGTAATTACACCAGATAGGGAGCACAATGAGAATGGAGCCATTGCTGTGGTGTGGAAAAGTGGAGGATGGTTGGGAAAGCGTGAGATTGGGAGCTGGGAAACTGCATTCCTATATGTGACAAGTTCTAGGGTATGTTCAAAGAATGATTGAAATCTGGAAGATCATTATATATACTTAGAAAACAGATGCAGACAATGGGATTTAGACCAGATGGCTCATGTGATTTCTGAGATGATGAAAAGTCATGTTTAGAATTGTGACAGACAGAAGATTGCAAATGAAAATATCAAAGAATGATAAACAATGGATGAGAAATAATGGGCACTACACTACCCAGAGACATAGTTTTTCTGCATTTGTTAACAGCCTTATGAGTGCTGATCAATACAAAAGGCTTGGCTCTCTAATCTCTGACCTCTGAATAGCGGAGTGGGAAAGGCAGGCATTTTTCTGTCTGCTCCTCAGGAGACACTGAAGAAGTTGAATCATCAGAAGAAACTTGGTCATTATGAATAAAAAGAAGGAAGAAAGAGAAAATATTATGTAGTATGTATCTGCGATGACAGGAAAAAGCCTAATAGATAGATCATGCTTTTCTGAAGAATGAAGTCCTAAAAAGTAATGTCAAAATCTATCAGCTAATAATTAGTACAGCTTCTCTTATCCTAAGGATGAATTATGTATTTAAAGACCTTAAGGTGATGGAAATTTAGTATTTATAAGCCAAGGAGTGTGTTTTTTCTTTTAAGGTTTATGGTAAGTTGATAAGTGGATTAGAAATGAAAGTGGGAGGGCAGGGAAATGCAGATTCAGATTCTTGGAAAGTATGGGATATATACAAGTTTACGGCTCCCAGCATGCAGAAGTGATTCCATAGTGATTGAGACAACCATTGTCAGTATCTCAGGGATATTGTAAGCCAACGAATATGAAGAAGCTTTGAAAATAGAGGAAAAGAATGATGTAGCTCATTTCAAAATATGTGGAATACGTTTTGAGCACAGAATATTCCTTAACAGAAGCTCAGGAATGATGTTTGCTTAGTGTGACACCGGATAACCTGCTTCTAGAAGAGCATGCTTAGGATTGCAGTGGAAGACCATTCACAAGCACTAAGGAAAACTCATCTCCCAGCAAAGACAGCACCTTTTTAGTACCACATAAGGGCCGTGAGTGCTGATGGGGTCTGCGATCATGAGCTGACGATCTGTATAACATGCAGTTATAAAGATAAATAGATTCTAAATGGTCCTGGTGATGGACTATTTATGCTTCTGGCATTTACTATTTTAAAAGTCTACAGACTCATTTGAGGGATATATGTTCTTTGTAATTAAAGATGATGACTGAGCCCCTTAATGAACCCACAGGGTACAGTACATTGTCTATGTTAACAATGCACTCTTTTAATTTCACAGGAAGCAGTGTGCTAGACTTGTCTCATAGCCTTTCTGTTTCATTGAACAGAGTAGTGTAGTCATTGGAAAGAAAAATAACTTTATCTATTGTGTATACTCAGGGAATGAATATTTCTCCCTTTGATTCTATTCTCTGTATTTTATATCCCTATTTATGCCAAATTTGAATGAAAATAGTGTTTGATAGGATTTTTTCCAAACTGGAGTATTTCCCTACGCAAGTTAAAAAAGATGCTTTAAGATTTCTTTGGCTCCTGAGACTGGGTAGTCTTTAGCAGGAGCTATTGAAACAAGACCAAGCCAGTTCATTTCTCCAGCAAGCATGCCATTAGCCACTCCATAAGCTATCTATGTGTATTAAATGAGATAAAGCCTAGAAATAATGCCTAAGAAATGTTTAGAATTGATTCTGAAGCAGAGTACATGGCCCAAACTAGCTGTCTTTTATCTTCAGCGTCACCTGGTCAGAATAGTAATTAGTGCTATCAAACTTTCCTTCAGCTTTGTAGATAGTGTAGTGGCTCAACAGGGAAAGGAACTCGCCACCAAGCTTGACAACATGAGTTCAATCCCCTGACTCAAGTGGTCACAAAAAGAGAGATATAAAGAGAGATTCAGGTGAGAAAATGGTTTACAGTGTGTTTAAAAATATATATAAACTTGGGAGAGAAAAAGGAAAAAAAAGAGAAAGTCCTTTAAAAAAGAAATAGAGTAGTTAAGTGTGGTGGGCACACCTTTAATACCAGTACTTGTGATGCAGAGGCAGGTGGATCTCTGTGAGCTCAAAGCAGCCTGGCCTACAGAGTGAGTTCCAGGACAGCCATAAATGCACAAAGAAACCCTGCCTCAAAAACCCAAAAATGTAAAAAGAAAAAGAAAAGAAATACAATAGAAAAAATCCATGTAAAGATAGAACATACACAGAGATTCTGGATACTGTATGTTATTGTGTTGTCTTTGAATTGTTTTACTACTGAGAAAGGAGCAACAGCTGAGAAAAGGTATCAAGCCACATTGCTAAACATAGATAAGAATTATAGGTGAATTCAAGTTGTAAGAGGTAGTCATAAGCCTGAACATCAGGCCAAACAGTTTGAAATTAATATGTCTCTGTGTGTTTATTTGGGACTGAGCTACTGTGGAACCAGGCTGCAGGACCATGCTACAGACTAGGCAGGACAGAAACTTCTATGTACAAATGAGTAGGTGAACTAATGGTGAAAAATTGTCAGTATACAATACTATTAAGCAATTAATAAGTGATCAATCAATCCATCAAAATGTAAGCAAACTATTGAAGCATGACACAAGATAGACCTCAAGATCATGATGCTAAGAAATATGGACAGATTGTCTCAACAACTGTACTATTACAGTGTTTTTGTAAATATCAATGAAATACAAATTAACATATGGTAAGTAAGATATAGGAGGTATGAAGGATGACATAGGGACACTTGAAAACTTCATAAGTAACAATATACTTACTGTTTAGATTATGACGGTAGGCTTTTTTGTTTAACTAATTTTTATTTCATGTATATAGATTTTTATGGCAGGCACAGGTCAATGCTGGCTGTCTTTCTTTTTTTTTATTTTTTGCTGGCTGTCTTTCTTAATTGCTCTCTACATTATTTTTTTAAAGAATTTTTGTTGTTGTTTGTGTCTTGTAATGTGGGATATAGAGATGACTGGTAGTTGTTAGCAATGTATGCTCTTACAGAGGACATGAATTCGATTTTTAGAACCAACATAATGGCTCATAAACATCAGTAACTTAAGTTCCAAGGAATTTAACAACATTTCTAGGCAGTCAGTAAACCAGGCACAGACATGGCACATATACATATAAACACATAAAACACCCATACATAATTAATGGAAATATATATGCGTGTCTATGTGCTTGTATATGGCTATGCACATGTGAATGCAGGGTCTTCATGAATACCAGAGAAAGGCTTAAGATCCTATAGCACTAGAATTGAAGGTAGGCATAACATGGATGGGTGAAACTGAACTCCAGTCATCTGTGAGCAAGTGCTCTTGACCACAAAGCCATCACTCCAGATCAACCCCCTCCCTGATTTCTTAAGTCAGACAGGTCAATGAACATCGTGGTCTCCATTTTTGTTAGATTCACTTTCCAGAAAGCCTCAGGAATCTTCCTCTCTCTGTCTTTTCATCCCATAGACTACAGTCATGAGTTGTTCCAACAGACTTTCTTTTGGACATGAAGTAGGGACTGAACTCAGTCCTTCATGTTTGCATAGTTGCACTTCCCCAACCGTTGTAGTTTGAATGAGAAATGACTCTATCAGCTCACATATTTGAACATTTGGTCCAAGTTGATGGTACTTTTTGGAGAGATTGTGGAGTAAGTACATCATTGTAAGGGCTTTGAGGCTTGGTAGCCTTGCCCCGATTCCTGTTCTTTCTCTGGTTCCTTTGTGTGAATGAAATGAGATCATTAAATTTCCTGCCCCTATCTCTATGCTTGTCTGTTGGCATGCCTTCTCCACCATGATGGATTTTCTATCCCTCTGGATTTCTGAAAGAAATTAAAGATTTTCTTCCTTAAGTTGTCTGTGTCATTTACTGAAGCAGAAAGGTTTGAAGTCCTACTGGACTTGATAATGGTTACAGAACAAGACTATTATCCCAAACAAAACCATTTTTTCTCTCTATTTGTGCATAATGTATAAAGTTGAGTTAACATTATGCTAAAATGTCCTCACATTTTTTCCTGACTCCAACTTCTAAACCAGGTGAGTTCATGTCTCCTTTTTTGCATCACATCATGATAGCCCATGCTTTACTTTTGTATAGTAAATAAAATCATGTTTTACAAAATACTTCTTTGCCTCTGAGCTGTCAGCCCTAAAGAGATGGGGAGTATTTTTCCTCTTGGTTTTGTGTTTTCTTAATTTTTAGCCTAATAAATAAATTATTGAAATACTGAATGTCTCACTTGAGCCAGGAAGCATCTGAGAATTTGTCACTTTGTTAAGCCACTCCATTTAAGGACAGAGCAGCTGAGTATTGAGCAATGATGGAGCTAGGAAATGTGTCTATTTACTATACTAAGGAATGTTAGAATGAGGTAGGCCTCTAGTGATGCTTTAATTTGGCACACATGCGAGGGAAGGAACCCCCCACATGCAAGCACATACAGAGTACAGAGATGCTTTACAATTTAAAAATTATTCTATGCCTATATCCTTCCTTAGATACAACAAAGAACAAAAATTACATTTCTCTACCATTCATGAAAACTCAAGAGCAGAGAAAGATTTTTTTAGTAATGCAAAATTTATTTATTTTTTTTAGTTTATTTATTTATTAAAGATTTCTGTCTCTTCCCCGCCACCACCTCCCATTTCCCTCCCCCTCCCCCAATCAAGTTTCAGCATCCTCCTGAATATTAACCTTCATCAGGAGATGAAAGGAGACAGAAACAGAGACGCACATGGGAGCACAGGAGAGAAATTTCAAGGTCCAAATCAGGAGCAGAAGGAGAGAGAGAACGAGCAAGGAACTCAGGACCGCGAGGGGTGCACCCACACACTGAGAGAATGGGGATGTTCTATCGGGAACCCACCAAGGCCAGCTGGCCTGGGTCTGAAAAAGCCTGGGATAAAACCGAACTCGCTGAACATAGCGGACAATGAGGACTACTGAGAACTCAAGAACAATGGCAGAGAGAGATTTTGATGCATACTGGATGTAGCCCTCAAGGAGCATTCCTTCTGCAATAAAGTAATGCCACAAGTCATTCTGGGCTTCTGATGCCTTTGGTCGAGATGGACTCTGAACTCACTGCCCTCTTCAGATTAGTAGGTTAGATACCTTGATTGAAGATGGAAGCTTCTGATTCCTCGGAGGAATGGCTAGATCAGAGTGATTAATTTTAACCGAATTGAAAATGCTCCTAAAATAAATGCAAATATCAACATTTATGGAAAAGATTAAGATTGTATTTAGTGTTTATAGCAAAATGTCACCCAAGGGTCTAAGAATAACCTTAAAAGAGAGTTCTTTGAAGGCACTGAGTAGTCACGCTATGAAAATTAAGTTCTAATGAGCAAGTGAAAGATTACAGTTATCTGGCTAATTTTAAATAATCAGAGAGTTGTGAACTTGAGGTTATTCCCTGAAGAATCTAGGTAAACCTTCATTGCATGTTATTTAAATTGAATTTGCGTTCACTTAGACTATATGATGATGATGAAATTTAAGACATAATCTGTGTCTATCCTCAAGAATCATCTTTCTTCAAAATGTTTCTCTTGACTCTGCGCTACCAGAACCAGGTATGCTAAAAAGAACATGAAAAGAATTTGCAATGGAATGCTAGAGTTAAGGAAGGAGTATATTGTCTGGTGTTCAGAGAGAAAGATTCAGGTGACCTGGATAGAACAGAAGAGATAAGCTTGGATATTTTCCTTGAAAGATATAAGGCAGAAGCAATGAGAGAGGAGAGAGAAAGGCACCCACATATATGATATAAGAAAATGTGGAATAGAGATGTAATAGAGAGTTCTCAGGGTTTCTCTTTCTTTTTATTTATTTGTTTTACATTCTTTTTATTTTTACTTAAAAATTTCCACCTCCTCCCCTCCTCCCATTTACGTCCTCCTCCCTCCATCCC
>NW_004949099.1:24613336-24614305 GCF_000317375.1 Microtus ochrogaster | reverse complement strand
AATCTTGTCTCCTTCCAATATCCAGGAGGATAATTATATGTTTTTTCTTTGGGTTCACCTTCTTATTTGGCTTCTCTAGGATCAACGTCATTTATTAATGGCTAGAATCCACTTATGAGTGAGTACATACCATATTCATCTTTTGGGGTCTGGGTTACCTCACTCAGCATAGTGTTTTCTATTTCCATCCATTTGCATGCAAAACGAGTGTTTGTGAGTTGGTCCAGAAGGTGAGACCTATTTCCTATCTCAGCCTTCAGGATTTGTTTTCCTTTTTGAATGGCTGGGGACATAGTTTTTTTTTTGTCTATCATCTGTTTCTGAGTTTACTCTTACATCTCTTTCAAACTTTTGAAATGGAATATATTCTAGTGGGCTACTAAATTTCATAATGAAATTTGTCTTTATTGATGATCTTGAACTAGACCTGGGTTTAGGATTTCTTTGAACTCTAGGCTCAGAATCAAGGATTCATAGCAGTGCCTCTTTTCATGGGATGTTAGAATTCTTAAGGTGGTGTCAGGTGACAATTGTGGGTTAAGTGAGGAGGAAATCCCCTCCCATAGGGAATCAGAGAGCTTGTACACAGTGAAGACTTGGTAAAAGTTTGTTGTGCAATCAAAATGCAGAGTTGTGCGGCCCATTCTTAACCTATACATCTACAATACAACTGTACCTAAGGCTTAGAGATCATTATGGAGGAGGCAGAAAGATTGTAAGATCCAGAGGAATGGAGAGTTTGGTGTAAGATTTTTGTCTCCTAAAAATATCAGAGAGGCTATACACACAAAGTCTCATCAACATGGTTACATAAAAAAGATCTGAATAAGAACAATACCAATAGTCATGCTAACATGGATGCAGAAAAGCTCACAAGACTTTGACCCTAGCCAAAGAACTAAGTAACTAAGATCGCACCAGTTGGTTTTCCAATACAAATGATCAGTCCTGAATGTGTGTGTGTGTGTG
>NW_004949099.1:24611994-24613228 GCF_000317375.1 Microtus ochrogaster | reverse complement strand
AGAGAGACTGGAGAGAGACTGTGGATGTGTAATGTACATTAAATAAAGTAGAAGAAAGGGAAATGAAATAAGTATGATCTCACAAAGTTCATTAGCATCCAGCCTTGGATCAAAAGCTACAAAATATTCTATGAGTAATTGTCATGCTTTTATTACATGCTCAGGACCATGACTGGCCCCTAATATATTTTATCTCATTTAATCCTCATAGCCATGCTATGTGGTTAATGTCTTTTTGTCAATTACGGGAGCAGTAATGCAAATCCCAATGAATTCCAGCAGTTCCTATTTCCCTGGTGAAAACGGAGATGTACATCTCTGCCTTATAAACACATTAAATGTTTTCTTTTTTTATTTTGTCTGGATGCCACCATTTTAAGGTTATTAAAATACACTAAGGAGTTTATTACATGGTTTTAATAAAAAGGTCGGGTACAAGCTGTAATAAGAAATCTATTTGCTATGCTTTTGATACAAAAGGGTATAGGAAAAAAAGAAAAAAAGAACAAAGAGGAAAAGAAGAAGCTGGAGAGATGGCTCAGAGTGAGGCGAATGGGAAGAAACAAAAGGGGAAGGAATAGGGAGGCAGATTTGGTCAAAACACATTACACGCATGTGTGAAAATCTCAAACAACAAAAGCAAGCACTTATTAATCTTGCAGAGTTCATCATCCACATTGGTGGCTCACAGGTGCCTGTAATTGCTCTAAGAGATCTGATGCCATCGTTGGCTCTGCAGGCACTTGGACACATATGTACATATATACATATCTACACACATATACATAATTAAAAATATTAAAAAGGAAGAAGAGAAGAAAGGGGCTAGAGAGGATAACAAGAGGGGAGGACAAGAAACATTTAGATGAATACTTAATGTCAGAGTAGAAAGAGGGCAGAAAATGAAGCATAATAAATTTTAAAAAGTTATATGAGCAATTGAGGAAAGAATTTGCATAAAATTCCTGCTAGAGAATGTTTTACAAAATTTACATTTTCCAAAACGTCCTGCATCTAGAGCTAGCCAATGGAAGCTGACCTGATATCATAAATTACCCTTCTAGGTTAAGGTAATTAGGAATGTTGTGATTTCCGCAATCCAGTTCCTCTGTCTTTCAGATTAAAAGCAACCAAGTAAACAACAACGAAGAAGAAGAAGAAGAAGAAGAAGAAGAAGAAGAAGAAGAAGAAGAAGAAGAAGAAGAAGAAGAAGAAGAAGAAGAAGAAGAAGAAG
>NW_004949099.1:24598257-24611894 GCF_000317375.1 Microtus ochrogaster | reverse complement strand
AGGAGAAGAATTAGAATTCACTCAATGCTTTAACATAACAGAGGAGCCAGGAAATGAAAGAAGCAGCATCTCTGACTGATTTACAGGCCTCAGTAAATCAACAACACCATGTCCCATTGCTATCTAGACAGGAAATGAACCCCTTTCACAGTAAGCCATCACTTTTGAACTGTTATGTCAGCGCCTATCAGCGCCTATCACCCTCATGGATATCATGTGGAACTGTGGATCTTCTTTTTTTGATTAAGAACAGATGTTGCATTGCTCAGTCAATTATCCATTGTCGTCGGAATTTTGCATCACGACTATGTTAGGAAATCTCACTGGGGACACGTAAAGCATGGTTTCAACCAGGAGGATGGTGATAGATAACAAAGCAGTAAAAGATGGAAAGTCATATGGTGTCATTAACTCAATTTTACATGCTCACGCATTCCCTAGTCTAGCTGTCTAGCTAAACGGAAATAAGGGGATGGATTTACCCTCTTAGGAGAGAGAAACAAAGAGAGGAGAGGACAGAGAAGGGGAGAAGGAAAAAGTGAGGAAGAAAAAGAGGAAGGGAAGACGTGACGTGGGTAGGAAAAACAGAGGGCAGAGAAAATAAGAGAAAAATATTTGAAATATAATATCCTGACTTAGTGAATGAAAGTGAGCTTTGTCTTGAGATATGGGGAACAATAGATTTCTATCAGCTTATGGGGAACAATAGATTTCTATCAGCTTATGGATAGAAGTTTGTGGTCAAGGGTAGGAAAGGTAAATAAAGAAGAATCCACATGACACCAGGAGTTAGGAAAGATTATGGGTGCTAAAATTCATAGAATACAACCTTAGGAAGGAGAGAATTGTGCACTGACATCAGCCATGAAAGGATCCATAAAGAATTTAGCAAAGTTCTGATGATGTCTATTTGGGAAGAAACTCAAAAGGCAGAGAGTACCTAGTGCAAAATGTTTCAGTGTAACTGAGCCAGTACACATGAGCCTGGCACAGCACACATCCTAGTGTTAGAAAAAAAAAACCTCAGAGGGTCTTGCTCGGTAGTGGGAGATAATTGGCCCTAATATTGACTCTGGTCTTCCTAACCAATCTTAAACCAGTAGAAAAGTGGAGCGATTTCTAGGAAGCATCCATGTGTCTCAGAATAAATCTCAAGAGAAAAAAAAGAGACAAAATGTTCAGATTGAGTAAGTATAAACAGTCAGTCAGATTTTAAGAGATTGACAGTATCAGTTATCACTGATAAAAAGGAAAAGCTTAGTGATTCCACTATAAACAGGTAAAGGTGGACTTCAGAACGTCCAATATCATCAGGAGTAAGAAAGATGATTTTATAGTAGGGTGAACAGCTTTTAAAAAAAGGAATATATTAATCCTATTTGTCCATGTGGAAAAAGAAGATAGGAAAGTCAGTGAGAATATTGTAGATATTCATAAGCTACCAACCAGCTAGAGCTTCATAGAATCCTCCACCATGTAATAAAAAAACACATGTACATATTTCTTATCTGAAAGTTTATCTGGAATATTTATAAAGACAGGCTATAGATATAGCCTAAAACAAGCCTTGATAGACTCCAGAGGATGTAAAGAAGGTTATGAAAATTAAAAATTAATAAGAGAAAAATCTCTGGAAAAATCTTAATATTTATAAACCAATTAGAACATTCTTAATCTGTGAAACAAGAAATCACTTTTTTATTAAATACTACTGAAAATATAATTGGTATTTTTGAGATAGCACTAACACAAGATTTAATAAGTATATTTATACCAAAAATGTATGTATTAGAAAATATTTGTTAAAATTTAGTGCTCTTAATATTTATACCTAAACTAAATTAAGAGGAGAAAGCTATGGGTAAATTAGAAAGTTGATAAATAAGTAGAAAATAGCAGAGATCTTTTTAAAAACAATGGCTCTGAAAATCTATCAGGCAAAATATAGTGTTTTGAAAACTCAATAAAATTAATAACCTTCTAGACACATTGATCAGAAAGGGGAGGAGATAACACCAATAATGTCGGAAAGAAGAGGTAATATAACTGAATGCATAGACATTTCTAGAATAATGAAGTACTGACAAACTGATGTTATACATTAAAGATAAGCTACCAGGGAATATATTAGATCAAAACCAGAAAAGACCGGTATCTACTAAAAATAATCAGATTCATGAGGGAAAAGCTTGAATAGCAAAAATATTCAAATTCATACATGTTCCCTGGCAAATCCTACCCACTAACTAACATCCCGAGTTAGGAGGAGAGAATATTTCCACCTCATTCTACCTTACCCTGATACTATTTTTAGTGTTTTTTCCCCTAATTTATTCTTTGAATAAAAATTCTTTTGGAAAATATTTTAAGAAAATAAACTGATAATCCAACATTTCTCATGAATACAGATGAAGAAGTTCTAATTAAATTTTAGGAAGTTAAATTCAAAGATGTACATAAAGGATCCTAGATCAGAACCAAGTTGATTTATCCTAAGAATGTAAGGCTGATTTACCATTCAAAAAGCAATCAATGTAATTTAACATATTAACAATCTAAACAAGAAAAAAATCATATAATCATCTCCACAAGTGCAGAAAATTTCAGTTAAGAAAGCCATCATCCATTCCTGATAATGGAGGAAATAGCATTGAAAGAGGACTTCCTGAATCTCTCAAAAAAGCAACTATAAAAACCAGATGACTCATTGTACCTAACAAGGAGAGGTTGTGGGATTGGAGAGGTGGCCTCATCAGTTAAGAGCCCTTGCTGCTCTTGTAGAGGACTCAGATTTGGTTCTTTGCACCAACATGGCAGCCCATAACCTTTCCTAACTCCATTATCTGGGAATCTGTCACTTTCTGTCAGTCTCTGAAGGCACTGCATGCATGTGGAAATATACACATGCTGCAAACATTCACACATGAAAATCAAAGCAAAGTATAATGAAAAGATGAGAATTCTCTCCTAAAATCAGTACTAAGACAATGAAATCCTCTTTGACTATGCCTTTTCAACATTCTACTATGGATTCAATATAACATTATTAAGCAAAAAGAAGAAATAATTAACAATTAAGCAAATAAGCAAAGAGAGAGAAAAAGAAAATCCAATACAATCTACTAAAATATTTACAACACAGAAAGCACATTTACAAGGGTTAAGAAATACAAGATCAATATACAAAGTTAAGATATTTCTACTTACCAGAAACAATAAAAATCTTAAATATGTTCACAAAAATATCATTTCCTATGGAAATATTTATTTAGTGGTGATAAACATTTGGTGGTAAAATTGGCAAAAGATATGCAAGGTCTGCATAATAAATTCTATAATCAACACTGAAAAAAATCTGAAAATGCCCAACTAGAAAGAGACATTTTCAAGAGTCAATAAGCTAAGTACCATTGAGAAGCCAAGTTTCCTCACTCTTATCAATAGACTCAATGCAATCCCAAATTACCAATTAACAGGGGCAAAACTGACCAGCTGGTTTTAAAATTCATGTAGCTATTCAAAACACAGAGAATTGAAAAAAATACCTTAAAGAATAAAGTTAGAGCATTTATGTTACCTGATGACATACTCATTACACAGAGCAAGTAGTTGACAGAAGGTAGAATGGGCATAAAGTTAAAGTAATACACACACCAAGCAGAAAGTTGAAACTGATGGACATATACACTGCCTATAGATTTTTAACAAGAGGACCAATGGAGAGTACAAGGCTTTCCCAAATAGTGTTGTGAAACAAAATTTCTATATATACAAAATAATTGTATGTTTTGTTTATAATACAGTGTATCAATGAACAAAACATAGTCCATGGTACATTTGTGAATAATCTAAGGCAAGGCAGAGCTGAAAAGCTTGAGACCTGGGTCTAGGCAAAGAATTCTTAAATCCCATACCATTTGTGTGTGCGTGTGTGTGTGTGTCTGTGTGTGTGTGTGTGTGTCTGTGTGTGTGTGTGTATGTGTGTGTATGCACTTTGGTTTATTTCTGTTGCTGTGAGAAAACTCTGTGACCAAGAATGGAGAAAAAAGTTTATTTTACTTACACAGTCAGGCTATAATCCATCATTGAGGAAAGTCAGTACAGAGACTCAGGGGAGGAACCTTATGGTAAGAACCATGGAATAGTTCTGCTTGTTGACTTGTTCTCTTATCTAGCTTATGTAAAATCCACAGACCTAACTTCCTAAGGAATGTTGCTGCTCACAGCGGGCTGGATCTTTACCATTATAAATAGCAGTCAAGACAATCCTTTATAGGCATGCCCACAGATGAATCTGATCTAGGTAATTCCTCAGGTGAGGCTTCTTCTTTCAGATAACTCTACACTAGTGCCACATGGATGGCTCTTGAGTAAAGAACTTACTACCAACTATCTGAGATGTTCGTGGGGTCCTGCATGATGGAAGGGGAGAAACTGATGCTCAGCAGAAGACCCCGACCTTTACAAACACACCATTGCATGCATAACCAGCATACATACACACACCAAGGAAAGTATGAAAAAAGACCTCATGAATTAATCTCCTTCAATGGAAAAATAAGGTATTTTAGTGAGTGTTAGATATTAAGGTAATGGGATTATGTAGATTAACCCATAAATCAAAATTTGCATTGTTTATTTAAATAACATGCAACTAATTTTATGTTTGTTATATTCCCAACGTTTTTAAAATATATATACTCTGCTCCTTAAAATATTACTATTAGTGATTGTAATTATATTGCTATTTTGAAAAAGTAAAACCCATGCTTGGAAAAGAGAAAATGAGAGTTAATTAGCAACAGGCAAAGTTGTATGTAAGACAGTATGATGACTTGTGGTCTAAGCTTTCCACCATTTCATGCAAATAAAAAAAGCAAGTGAAAATATCAATAAAACATGGATTGTGCCTTTTCAAATTCACATCTTCACTAGGACATTTTGCCTGTTGAAAAAAGTAAAGAGTCAAATGTATAACAACCCTGGATGGAGTTGTTTTCACCTCAGACTCTGTCCCTGTGGTCACAATGACACTCATACAACCCTATGATGAGGACATGTAAACATATGTAAAGACAAAAACAGTTTACAAAATAAATAAACAGACATATTCACTGATCTCATCCACTGTGCTAGATCAAACCAGTCCCCAAAGCAGTTCATGCCCTGCCAGTGGTGGAGAAATGTGTGATCTGAAATAAGAATAATGAATAGCTGCTCAGTCTGGTCTATACAAAGAATGACACTATTATTTTCCCATCAGGCCTACAACGATTTCCATTTTTCTTTGGATTGTCTTTCTTGTGATCTTGTTTCCATATGTGTGTGTCTAAATCAGATCATAAATATCAAAACAGTCAAATATGCTGTGCATCTAGCAAAAAAAGCTGTGCTTTGTTTTCTTTGTCCTTCCCAAACCTCTCAGACTGAACACAGATGAAACTGGATTTTATTTTTTATTTTTAACATATACCCTTTCTGCCTAAGAGCATGAAAGAGAAACAAATAATAAGTTTGTTTTTAGAGCTTTTTAAAGTAGTTCAGTGGATGCTCACATGGACACATAGATGGGCACTACAAATAAGTAAATAGATAGATACACATAATAAAAATTAAATTTGTTTTCAATTAAGAATCTCAATGCTCTCCTCTATAAAAATTACAAATTTAGCTAGATAATAACAGGGTAAGATAGGGAATTCTATTGGCTAGGAAATAATGTTAGAAAAAAATCAGCCTGTGCCTGTTCATTACAGAAGCAATTTTATTTAAAAATATCTTAATGTAGAACTTGTTGAATCCACAGACACAGAACCTATAAGAGGCAGAACCTAAAGCAAAATGTTCCAACAGACAGCTCAGTGACACAGTTGGGAAACTGGTGGGTAAAGTGGCTCAGGAACAGTGGTCCTATCTCTCTTTCTGGATTCTGGAAGGGTGGTTCAGATTCCTGGAGCTCTTTGCATCCAGTTACAAGCAGCCCATTCAGGGTCACACAGGAAGATGACCCAGGAAAGACAGAGGACAATGGAGAGCCACAGACGGGCAACAAAATGAGAAGCACTCACATCGGTGAGTCCACCACAGTTCAGCCAACATTCAAGTCCACGGCCATCACCCCTTACAGCTGGCAGCTTCAGAAATTGCTGGTGTGTACTGCAGTTGAACATTCTGGAGGGGATATCCTGACAAGGTACAAGAACAGCAGTCTGTGGAGAAACTAGGGGGCTGCCTCATTTGTGTGTGTGTGTGTGTGTGTGTGTGTGTGTGTGTGTGTGTGTGTGTGTGTGTGTATAGGAGGTTCAAGTTGCATTACATAGCTCATGCTGTCTCGGGTACAAAGCACCACTGTTATGCGACCTGACTGAGGAAATAGAAACCTGAAGTGAAATCAGATGTCATCTCCACGTGTATGTGTGAAAAGAGAAAAATGTAGATTCCTTGGCAAAAAATTAACTTGACAAATTCTGAAATGTTAGTGAATACGATTATCCAAAAATTAGAAGGCGACATCATGCATATCCATCATGCATATTGATTAGAACTAGAGCTCTTAGGCCAAGCACAGGATCTGCTGGGGGAAATCTTTGTTGGTAAAAGCAGGAACATATTTATAAAAATTCAAGATAGTATTAAAAATGTTATAGGGGCCATGTATTTATGTCTGCAAATATTTTACATGCTGGTTTTATTTCACCTGTTCATTCTAAAGATATATAATGCAGTTGTCACCAAGCTCCATTCAGGTCTCCGGTTTATCCCTGGAGATATACTGGATGACATAAATAATACTGTTTCCTATCCATTCTGTGAAGTGAAAACACCAAGCAATAGGGACCTGTTAAATCAGCAACATATTAATATTCACAGCTATCTATATGCTGTATGTCAGATTAGAAGAGGACAGAAACTAGAAGACGCCCTCAGCCTGCTGATGAGATAATATTCAATGTAAGACTATATTCTCCCTAGACCACACAAACAAAAAGCAAATACCAGATGATGATGGGATAGGAGATGTGCAATTTCATCTGGTGACGCAGCCCTGAGGGCAATGATCTCTGATGCCTTGCGCGTTATCTGCCTACCATGGGGCTTTGAACAGCAACATAGAAATTAATTTCAGACATCTCAATTTTGTAAAGCTTACATATTTCCTGGAGCATGCAATATCTGAAGACTGATAAGGTCAAGGAGATATGTTTTCCTTTTAACTGTGGCATGAAGCCCTTGCTCTGAAGCTAAGAAACAGTCACAGTAACTCTGAGGAAATAGTCCTTCATTATTTCTTGTTCTTTTATCCTCATTCCTCTTCCTCCTCCTTCACCTGATCCACTTCCTCCTCAAGTTTTATGTGTATGTGTGTACACACACACACACACATGCATACTTGTTATCCTGTGAAGTCAAATTAATATATTCTTATTTCAAAAACTATTTACTGATTAATAGTAGGATAGACAAATCGCATAGTTGGGCGTAAGTGAGTGTTTCTGACTGTGTCTCCTTGAAATGTAGTTGTTTTATTTTTAGCTAAACTACAATTTTGTCTTTTCTCTAAAATAGTTTGTATTTAATATTTATTGATTCCCATGAGGTGCCTTGTGATTTTTCTGACCCCATATAACTTACTCAAAAATACTATTAAAATACACAAAATCCTCATAGAATTCAAGCTACATAGCCAAAGAAAGATCGAATAAGGGTTACACCCTAAGTTGTGGCGAATTTTTGCTACATTGCTTACTAACAAATAAACAACATAGACCCGAGTAGAAAATCTATACTATGACTGGACATTAACAAATCTCCATGTCTGAGAGATAGAAATGATATTTCTTCTTTGTGAGACAGTTTCACGATGTGCTACCTGCTCTTAGTCATATGAACTCCAGAGAACCAATCAGATGCTTTCTCCTCCTTTTTCTCCCCCCACCCAGTCTCTTTCTTTCTCCCTTTCTTTTCTGTAATATTTTGCAATGACTGAAAAAACTATTTAATTAAAGAATTATTCAGGGGATTGGTGGGATAGCTCAGTCAATCAGGGTGCTTGCTACCAAGGCTGATGATCTAAGTTTCATCCTTGGAATCCAACTGGTAGAAGGGGAAGATTTAATCCTAAAATTTGTCCTCTGAGTTACACACAAAACCAATGATGTATGCCTTCTCTCATCACCCACCCCACCTAAAAGAATGTAATAAAAATTAAAGAATTACTCAGGAGCAGTTCATCCGGAAAGAACAGAAGTCCAATTAAGACATCTGGGAGGCGGGGCAGAGAGATCTTCATCTTCTGCGGGCATGTCCCTCTCCTCACTCCCTTCCATTCTTCCTTGACTTGTGATTGAAGTGATTTTGTCAATGGTGACAATGCCTGTCTCTCTTCATCTGTCTGATTATTTTTTAATCGCCTTCAAGCCCATCTTGTTGATTAAGCCCTTTCCTTGTCATGAATCCTCAGGAGATATTTGTCAAACCATCCCATCACTCTCCTTTTACCAGACTGTCGGTCCCAATAGAGATGCTAGGATTACTGGGAGACAAGATATCAGAGAACACAGAAATGATGTGGAAAACCTATACCGGTTTCTCCACTTGTTACTTTTGGACAGGCACATAGCTGGATCCCGTAGGTGTGGATTTTACCTATTCGAGAGGACAGAGGATGGTGATAACTCTTTTAGACTACACAGCACTATAACACATACAATAAATACAAGCAAGCCCACTTCTGAGTCTACTAAGGCAAGCTAAAATCATTTAGCTTGACAATAGTTTCCTACAATTGTTTTTCCACTTAAACAAAAAGCCAAAAGGTGTTGAAATGGAGGCAGAAGAAGTTTGTCTTCAGTATTACCAGACTTTCTTTTGAGCTCTTACATAATTGAGGGTAGCATGATGCTTAGGCTGCTAACTTTGGAGTCCAGTCCCTAAAGTTTTATGCTGGCTGAACACATAGGTAACTATGATTACAGCCAAAATCCCTCCCTCAAGGGAGTTCTATACAAAACATGAATGCTGGGCCCAATGAGATGTCATGCGTGATAATCTTAGTTGATTCCTGGGCACCTACATGGTGTAAGTAGCAAACCAACCCCTAAAACTTGGCATCTCTTCTCCATACATTTTTGACATATGATGCGGCAGGAAAACAAATATACACACACATGCACACAGCAATTAATTTTATTATTATTATTATTATAAAATGACTTGTAGTATCACTTTCATAGGGCACTTGATTTCTAAGTATTTGTGAAGATTAACAAACAAGAGGCACACTGTCTGCACAGCAAGCACCCACTAAGTAACAGTAGCTTGTTGATGATGTTAATGATATGACAACAACAACAAGGATACCACATGCCTGCATAGCTTTATGATTATCCTGTGATGGACAGTGCATAATGCATGCTCCATCTCTTTATTCTCAGATTAACACAGCAGGTCTGATATACTTCCAAGGATAAAGCTGAATGGGGATGTTTCCCCCAGTGTGTTCAGAAAGAAAGTAAACTGGAAGCAACTGTTTGAAGAAGATGGGCACTTCCCGAGGCAGGCTCTGAGGCATGGACATAATAACTTCCATGCCCATGCTGGTGACAGAGAATTTTCACTGGTTGTGAATCAAACTCACAACCTAGTTGGTTCAAATGGAACTGAGAGATGGGCTCTGTTTACACCAAAATCTAAAGATGTAGATACCTGAGATGAACTTGTGCCAGGGAAATACCACAGTAGAGTGGGGTGCAGCATGAAAAACGCACACATATCATGCAAGTCGAGGAATCTGAATATGATTACATGAACCCTTGTCAAGCTGGAAGAAGTTGTTTTCTTACATTAACATATGCAACACAGTATGTACTCACTCCAACACATACCAAACAAAGGCACGCACACACACACACACACACACACACACACACACACACACACACAAACTAAAAAAAAATACTACTACTGGGAGAGTAGGTGAAGGATTCCATCTGAGACAACAAGAGAACTTTTGTGTAACCATGGAAAATCAGTTAAACTCAATTTGTAAGATGATGTTTAGGTTAACATTTTGCCTTCTTTCCCAAAGTACTTCTTTGCACAAACAACCAAATGACTCTGAATCGTTTAATCTTTCCCATACTCCATTCCTCTGATGAGGTGGATTCCCCAAAGGTAAAACACAGGAGAAACATTTAATCAAAGAAGCAGCCAGAAGTGCTTTAGGATAATTGATATTTAATGGCTCCATCTTAGAATTGGTGTCAGTTTTTGTGGTGCTAGGGAGAGTTTTCAATATTCTTGCTAGGAAGCATTCACAGGGAAAAAGAGATGCCTGGCTCTATCTATTGTTCTCCTTTCCTTTTCCTGATATTTCATCACACCTCTCAATAACAATCCACAAAATAACCTTGATATTATGGTAGCACTTTACATGGTGCTGAGTTTCATTTGTCTCTGACAAAAATGTGTTAAATGACCATGTTTAATTGTAGAGAACTCACTATGGATGCAAGAAAAAGCTTATGATCACGGATATTCACCAATCTGAAGATAGTATGTGTTTGATGAAAAACATGAGGAAGTATATCTAAGAATAAGGGATAGAAAGGATAAATGAATCAGCTCCTAGGACTATTATTACTTTGCAGATATTAAAACAAGATATAAACTGAAAGAATGGTATTAAAAGAGTGTTCATTATTTTTTAAAAAAACTAAAGCAATAATATGTCCCCGAGTATTATATTAGAAAATTTACAAATTAAGATTCTGGCTCAGACATTTTGAGCATGGAACATAAAAATTACATGGATTATTAATTGTATCAAATAGCTATAACCACAATGAAATGAATAATGATAAGTAAAAATATCTCTAATGGTCAGTACTCTTCAAGCCAGGGGGTAAAACCATACCTGGTTTGGACTACCTAGGCCTGTTTAGAGACAACACAATTGTTGCTTGTTGGATGATGAAATCATTTTCATGGTACTAGTAGAACTTTCTAGAAATATTTTTTCTTCTGAGATTCAAGAGAAAACTATTCATGACGTAGTTTCTCCCTGAAGATCCCCACGGAAACTCTGCATCAAAGATGAACCTGTTAGGAGTGTGATAAGCACCGTTGGGTAAGAAACTGAAGAAGCTTCCAAGAGATAATTAAAAGTTAACTGCATTGCAGAGCTCAGTACTAAGGAGGAGACCAGGGTCAGTCACACCCATTCCAGAAAAGAGAAGCAGAACCTGTCCTTATACTGCTACTGCAATGTGTCTCTATGGCCATCCCTTGATCAAGCTTGATATAATAGAATTTGACAAAGAAAACCTTAAAGGGCCCAGATCAGTTTTCATAGAACAAGTAAAAGGGGGGATGATCTATGGGGCAGAAATGCCTGCAACTCAGCAGATTTCCAGAGTTGGAGCAGGTAAATGTGGTTCCAGGGCCAGTACCTGAAGCAGGCATGAATCTAGGTTCTCACAGAACTGAGGAGGGGCAGAGGCAGTCCTGAGCACCATGTGCTACGCTGGGCCATGAGGCAGGTGGTCTAGCTATTTCAGACTTGGCTCATATGGTCAGAGAAATGGTGTAGTTGCACAAAAAGCCAGATCCAGACTGAGCAAACCTCTAAACAGGTAAAGTGTGTGTAAAACTGTGCTTAGGTGCTAAAGAAAAAAAAGGTATAGACAGTCATAAAAATAGTATATAATAATAAAGCTTTTAAAGAAAGAGTAAAATAATATAAAAGAATAAGCCATGTAAAGATGGGCATTGTGCAGGGCATCTGAATCCTGTGGGGTACTTTGCTGACTTTGAAATTTTAAATGCTAATGAACAAAAAATGGCAGCACCTGAGAGATATTATTGAAAAAAACTACTGAATTAAACCCTTATATATATATATATTCTAAGGATGTCTTAACTTTAGAATAGGAATCAGAGAATTTGTGGTATTAGGGGAGGTTATGTTATTGTTTCCACAGGGAACAAAAAGTTATAGATTCTTTCAAAGTTAATAAAGATAAGACCTGACCTCCAGAAGACCTTCTGAAATCTTGGATGCAGACATGAAGAAAGAAACCAAGAAAAACTATAAGGCAGGTGACATGTTTGCTGATCCCTCGACATGGGGGAAGCTCTGAGACTGGAAGAGATGTGATAAATCTTGTTGATTACAGAGTCCTCATGATTTATTATTCTAGGCCATCCTGTGGTGTGGTAGAAATGTATTTAACAGGTTAGTTATGCTGTCCAAATGGACTTTTAAAGCTAACAGCTGTCTTTTACATGCTCACAGAACAAAACATCTTTAGCTGACTTGCTTACACCACATGTTCCATACTTGTATTAATGTTCTTATGTTTTCAGTACAGAAGAACCAGTTACCAATGAAGAAAAATAGCCCAGGTTATCCAGCCTCTCAGAATTACTCTGTTGAAGTTTTCTCAAAAATCTACATCTAGAACAACTTCAAAGTGATGGGCTGAGAGGATGTAGTCCCACCAACTACTCCAGCCAGGAATTCAGATAAGTTCTGAGCTTTCCTATCACACCGAGACTGAACAACGGCTAGCTCTTTCAGGACTTTACCATTATCCCAGGTCCCCTAAAGATGCCATTGCTCCCAGACAACAGGAAGAAATTTGAAGAACATGACACCCACATCCCTGAGAGGTGGCATAGGTGAGTTTTTATTGTTTTATGTGTTATGGATGTTTGTCATCATTTGGGGATTTTGGTTGCAAATTATTACTGGTCATGGACAGAGGAAAATCTAAGGAAAGGAGGTTAGATTCAGAGATCTTTCTCTGAAAATAAAAGGGGGAGATATAGGAATGATAGGAAAAAAAGAATAGATTATTGAACCTACTATTTTAAATTAAAAACCAACTACTAGTCTCAAATTTTACATTGGTGTGAATTTTTGTACATTAATACAAATTTAAGATTACTTTTGTTACAACATACTTTATATATGTTTTACTCTTAAGTAGTTGTATCTATGCAGTTCATTTAAAATGTAATGTAAAGTTCTAGTCCTTGAAAGCTATTATTATAAACTACTTAAAATAATTAAGAAGCATCATCAATAACATTCAAAGTGGTAGTCATGTTAGGTGTGCTTTCAAGGTCAAACAGAAATGTATTTTAGATAGATAGGTGGTGTCCAAACACTTCAAAATATGCCATTTAAGATGTTTTAATAACATACAGCTTTTCTTGACAATGAGATATGTCTGCTCGTGGCAGCACCAATCTACTTTAGAGAAGATGATGAGCATCAAAGAACATCCATATGAAGTTTGTTTTCATTATGGCTCAGTGAGCCTCTGGGCAAGAAACTTTTCTTGCCTCAACTGGTGACTGTAGGCTGTCTAAATTGGACAAGCAGGACACAAAGGAAGTGACTGATGAACTTTACCAAGACAAGGTAGGAAAGTACTTCAAAAATTAGTGCTTCACAGAAGAGTCTGTCATATATTCTAGACCTGTAGTTTGGAGATGGATCCCTCAACACTTCAGAGAAACACTAGGTGACTGCCCAGGTAGCCAGATGTCTCTGTCCGTTTCTATAGGTTTGAAAGCTGGTTGCTTTGTACTTCCTGTTTACTCAGGTAATATTATTTCCTTCTTAGGTC